>NC_134831.1:176479329-176524205 GCF_004210375.1 Tachypleus tridentatus
GGTCTTTCTTCCTTGGTGTGCAGAGTTTTCAGAATAGATGGTCTGCCATTCTTCCTTTTGGTCTTACTGTCCAAGCACAGCTGGCTGAATTGAGCTTGTCCTTAGAAAACATTGCTGTCTCCACTGGTCAGTCAGTCCCACCATGGCTTATCACCATCCTCACCTGTGACCTTTCTTTTGAGCCATCTGAGGAAAGAAGTTACTCCTGACTGGAAGTTCTGTCTTCTGTTTGCTGAACATCTTTGGAACAATCTTTCCATTCCTATTTATAAGAATGGTTCAAAATCAGATAATTGTAAGCTCTGCCAGGGTTGATTGTGGTTCAGTAGTTGCACATACAATCCCCTCTGCAGTTTCTGTGTTCACTGCTGAGTTGTACACCATTTCTCTTGCCCTGTATCACATAGAGGCTATGCTGTACACTAATTGTACTATTTATACCGACTCTCTGCTGGTGCTGAATCACTTCATGTTAGTTCTCATCAATATTCAAACCTGACTAGCTCATTTCTCTTCATCTTCCATTTCTATCCAGTACTTTCTGGATACCAGGCCACAATGGTAGTTACTGGAATGAACTTGCTGACACCACAGATAAGCCTGTCTGCTCTTCTGCTATCACTACCATGTCTGTTCTACATATAGACTATAATCCAGTATTCAAGAAGTGAACTGGTACACTTTTCTAAGAATGTGATACAAATTGTGAAATAACATTGTGTATGTATTTGTGTAAATGATTGGAAACAGAAAATGAATAACTTACACTAACAATATTGGAAGATTTATAAATAAAAGCACTTAATGGTGGTAGAGCAAATAGAAGAGTGAAATATTAATAATAAATTCAAGAAATTAAATCTATAATAATAAACATATAAATAAATGAAAATGAATTCCTTTAATATTGAAATAATAATTTGTATATATTATTTTTTATATCTTTTTAGTATTATTATTAAGGGCTTTCTGTAAGAGACTTTTAAATGTTTTAATTAGTGAAAGGCTGTTTAATCTTTGTTGCAAGCCAGAAAAGCATTCCGATAATATCAAAAAGTAATCTTCAGTCTTTGTCTTACTAATAGAAGCTTATGAAACTGAACGTGCAGAAGTCACCGAATTATAGTTGGTTGTGGAATAAAAGAGAATGAGACATTGAAAGCTTTATATATGCAAAAACGGCTCGTTTGGGTTGAGAAAATATTTTACATAGAAGAGCGAACAACGTTTCGACCTTCTTTGGTCATCGTCAGGTTCACAAAGAAAGAGGTAACTGACCAGAAGCTGACCACATGTTTGGAAGAGGTTGTGTAACTGAGTGTCGGAATGTAGAGGGCGGTGTTAGATGTTTGAATATATAATTTATTTATTTTATTATATTAATATAGATATAAAGGCGTTCCTTTATATTGGTTTATTTTGGGTTTAAGTTGTTGTATAAGTAAGGCTTCTTTAATTTTGCGTTTATGTTTGTTTCTTTATTTAGTATTTGAGTGTTTTCTATGTTTATGTTGTGTTTATTTGACTTGCAGTGTTCGAAAATGTGTGAAGGTGACTTTTATGTTCTTTGAATCTGGTTTCCATTTTCTACTTGTTTCTCCAATATAGAAGTCGTGGCAGTTATCACATTGTATTTTATAAATAATGTTGGTGTGGTGTTTGTCAGTGTAGTTTTTACATAGTATAGACCTCAGTTTTGTGCCTGGTTTTTGAATAAATTTGGTATTAACTGGAATGTCATATTTTGTTACTAGTTTTTGCCAAATGTTCGTTATTTGTTTGCTGATGTCAGGAATATATGGTATGCAGCAGTATATGGTTTCGTGATTTTTTAATTCGTGAGATATATTTACCTTGTTAGTTGATTTTGCTTTCTGTCTAGGTGTGTGTGCGTATAATGTTTTCTACGGTTTGTGGAGGAAACTTATTGATGTTGATAAAGTATTGTTCTATTTTTGTCTAATGCATCCTTCATTTTATCTGGTGAGCATAGTTTTATGGCTGTGTTTATTTGGTTTCTTAGTATGTTGAGTTTTGTTTTGTTTCATGTGCTGAGTTCCAAGGAATGTATAGTCCAGTATGAGTGATTTTTCGGTGGATTTCTGTTTTGAATTGTGTGTCGGTTCTTGTAATTTTGAGGTTAAGAAATGATATTTGATTGCTTTCTTCCTGTTCACATGTGAAGTTAATGTTGGGATGTATAGAGTTAATGTGATTGAAAAAATTAAGTATGTGTTCTGTAGATTTGAATCCCGCAACCGTGTCATCTACATATCTGTATCAATATAGTGGTGGATGTAATGCTGTGTTAATTGCTTGTGTTTCAACTCGTGTCATAAAAATATTGGCTAGAACTGGTGATACTGGGTTGCCCATGCTTAGGCCATTTGTTTGTATATAGTTTTGGTTGTTGAACATTAAGTTTGTCTTTATCGTGGTGAATTCTATGAGGGTTGCTAACTGGTTACTGGGAATTTCTATAGTTGGGTTAGGGTCTCGGATATAGAGTTCTAAGGCTATCTTGCAGGCTTCAGTGGTTGGAACTTTGTAAAGAGGGATATAACATCGAAACTGGCCATTAAGGCTTTATGATTAAGTTGATTTAGATTAGACTTGAAATTAAAAGAGTCTTTGATGAATGAGCTGGCTGATGTTACATATTTGGAGAATGCCCATGCTATGTATTTACCAAGATTGTAATTAAACGATTCACATGTGGACATTATTGGTCGTAATGGACAATCTGGTTTATGAGGTTTGGGGATGCCGTATATTTGTGGTGTGCGTGAGTCGGTTTTACGTAGGTAAGAATAAAGTGTTTGTGAAATTGTGTTGGCTTTTTTCATTTTTAGTAGTAATTTGTTCAGTTGCGTCTCGTGTGTCTTTGTTGGATTTGTGTGTATTGGTTTAAATTTGTTCGTGTCTGATGAAGGAACGCCTTTATACCTATTTTAATATAATAAAATAAATAAATTATATATTCAAACATCTAACACCGCCCTCTACATTCCGACACTCAGTTACACAACCCCTTCTAAACATGTGGTCAGCTACCTCTTTCTTTGTGAACCTGACTATGACCAAAGAAGATCGAAACGTTGTTCGCTCTTCTATGTAAAATATTTTCTCAACCCAAACGAGCCGTTTTTGCATATATATTTCTCTACAAGTGAGTTTTCTCGACATCAAAATTGTAATAAATGAACTGAGTTGTATAAAATCATTATTTGTAAAATCCTTTTTTAGTAAATATAGTAAGTAGTTTAAATTTTTTGATGTTATAAATAAAGTAAATCGTTTAAAATCATTATTTAATAAAGTGAGTATTTTCAAATTATTAATTTTGTAATAAATAAAGTATTTTTTAATATCACTTTGCAATAAATTCCATTTTTAAATTATCAGATATTTTGGCTTGTTATTTATTTTCTGTTGCATTTTGTAAACACGTGTAAAATCCGAAATGTAATTTTTTGCCACTGTGAATTGTGTTACATATCTGGCGCTTTTCATAAATCATTACAGTCAATGAGGCATATGTATATTTTACATCTCTCTTTGCTTTGTTTTGACACTTTACATGTGCAATGCAAGCATGTCATGCTTTTTTCTTTACCTTTTTGTAATGTAGAACATTGAGAACTTTCTAGTTGTTCAGGATAGTGTGCAGAGTTTATATAACGTAGTTTGTTTGTTTGATTTGAATTTTCGCACAAAGTTACATGAGGGCTACGTGCGCTAACTGTCCCTAATTTAGCAGAGTAAGGCCAGAGGAAAGGCAGCTAGTCATCATCACCCACCACCAACTCTTGGGCTCTCTTACCAAAGAATAGTGAGATTGACCGAAACATTATAACTTCCCCAGGCTGAAAAAGCGAGCATGTTTGGTGTGATGGGATTCAGACCAGTGACATTCAGATTACAAGTCGAGTACCTTAACCACCTGGCCATGCCAGGCCAACAAGTAGTCAAAAGGTTGTTAAGTTACTTCTACCCTGTTATCTGTTGCTAAGTCCGTGATTTTGTATGAAAGTAAAGAGCAGTTTTCTTCAACAGCAGTTCAGATGCTTTCAAGGCTACAACCTCCCTTTATTTTCTGTTGGGAATTACCAGTCAAGTTAATGGCAGAAATCACTCTAGAGGACTATGACAGTAATGCTTTAATGTGATGTTGTAACATAGTTTAATATTATTTAAAATTAAACAACCTGGTAGTTGCTTCATTCAGTAGAATTTGGAGAAGAATTAGACAGCTTAGATGTGTAAAAGGACACGTATTTCAAGTTAAACAAGTACTCACTCTGTGTTGTATTTTAATAAGGATTGTTTATTTTATTTCTCTTTATTTGCAGTTTGTTTACATCTGCTGGAAATCCCATCTTTTTCACACACAAGTACCAGTGGTATGATGTTGAGCATATGCGAATCAGAGTTAGACTAATGTGGAAATGTCACAAGGGGTCGCCACAATTGTCCCTTTACAGATATTGTACGCTTTTTTGCACGCAGACTACATTACAATGGTGATTATTTGGTCACTTGATTAAATACTCTGACACTAACATAAAGTTCATGCTATTTCTAGTATCTCTACCATAACACTATTGGTTTAAATTTCAAGGTCTGTTATTATAAAAAAACACAAGAAACTGAGGATCACTACAAGTTTTAACTTAAGTAACTTAAAAAAACTTCTTGATAATCAGATCTAACTAACTAATTAATCATAAAATGTTATATAAAACTGTCTGTATTCTAACTACACATAGTTGTCGCATCTTATATTTATAAAAGAAGGAAGCTTGTTTCACGAAAATTGGTAATGACAGAGAACTTGACTCGCGAAAGTTGGTATTAAAGAAAAAATTCCGATATTTGAAGAAACTAGTTTTAAAAAAATTCAAAGGACGTAATATCTACTAAAAAAATGGTTTAAGGGTTTTTGTCATTATATTGCAGAACATACACGTGTGCACACATATTTTCAGGTTCACTCTCCACATAAAAATAACGTTGTCACCAAACATAGAAGTTAATTAAAAGTTATTTACAAATGTCACGTTTCTTTCTGTGTATGTGATTTAAGTCTTAGTGAATTTTACAACATACAAGAAAATACATTTGCAATTTCAGGTTTAGAATATTAATAAGGATTTCTGCCCGCAAATAAAGAAATGTGTTCCACATTATTTCAACAACACTATATCTGGAGCTAATAATTATTAGTGGTTTACGTGTCGTTAATGTTGTCTACATTTTGTTATAAAAGTGTGTATATACACGAAATTCATTTATACTGCTGTGTTCAATATATAGTTCTTAAAAGAAAGCTGACACAGACAAGTCCTATTAACTATAGCCTCAAGGTAGCGCTCTCGAGAGATGGTTTGTCTTTTAAAAAACCTATTACTACTCTAAAACTGGTTAATATATTTCACTAATAGAATCCTAACTTGAGAATTAAGTCATATATTAGTTCTCTAAACGTACTTAACTGTTGCAGAAACGTGCTTATGCATCAAACGTAAATTAACAAAAACGATACATGAAATTCTCAATATAAACGGACTGTTTGAAATCCAGTTTTTAAAATTGAAAAAAAAAAATTGCGATCTATTAGAAAATGCGAATATTATAACCGTGTATGTCACTTTGTCCCATAGATGGGGTTCGTTCTAGGGTTTACATATGTTCTGAAAGAAAGAAATCACAAATACACAGCGATTCTTAACGAACTTGTACATACTGTTCGAATTACCATTCTCCACTTTGCACATTTAATATAAAAATTGTCATCATACGAACGTCACACTAGTGCTAATACTGTTCAGGAATCCTTTTTACGATATCGGCGAAACATCAAAACATTTTAGTCTAATAATAATTAAGTACGGGCATTCTACATTAATTTGGTCTCCATGAGGAAAGGGACTATTGGTCCCAATGGACGTCTACTCATGAACAGATTGCTCTAATGCCTTTTTAGATTTCCCTTGCACTAAATTCGTCAGCGTATAGAATTGCTCTTTGTCTCTAATATCAATACTTGTGACGTGTTCGAAACAGCAAGGAAGAGAAATATCACATATTAAGGTAACTTTAATTTTTTTCCAACTTCCTGGAATTTTTCCCTTTTGCTTTAGGAACGGATAAAGAAATATTGAGAAGATCCGACGTCAGTAGGTCGACTTGTTCGTGAAACTGTCTGGCAGCTGTTTTGTTTTCGAAACTGAAACCACCCATTTGGTTGTGATCGGTGGAAAGGAACATGGTGTGAAAAGTATTATCTCGGGCCTCGCAGTTCATCAAATTGTCAATGACATCATGCCAAAGAATGAAACCTGTGCCTTTTTCGGCGAGGACCAGTTTCAGTCTTCGTTTAGTTCGTGCTCTTGTTTCTCCTTTATCAAACAGCAAGACAGGGATACCTGTCAGGGCTAACTGCCATTCTTCCTCTGGCTTTCTCAAAAACAGATTGGCCTGACACTGTCACACAAACACAAATGTTTTGTGGCTACAAAAAACCGTTTCGACTTGGGCTATGTCAATTCGCTGCATAAGTTATTTAATTCATCTTCTAAATCTTGTCGAAAATCCGCATCGTCGAAAGAACCACAACTGATACTTTTGTCTGTCTCCTCTACATTGATTCGGCCCAGAGTATCATATTTTTCTGTCAGTTTTTGTACTGCTACCTTTTCTTTGGAAGGTGGTTCGTGTGAAGCTTCTGAGTAGATGATATTATCTGAATAGTTCGTATCTGGAATACTGAAAGTTCTATTTTCTGAACACGACTCCACAAAGTCATCTTTTTCACAAGAAGTATGTTGAATATTTGACATATGATCAGAAATTTCCATGTTTATGCTATTATTTGAAATCGTTTTTTCCTTTATAAATATTTAATGAATTAATTCTTTCTGTTGGTCCAAACTATGAAAGGCAGAGATACTTCTATAAAAATCAAATATTTTACACAAAAACCTTGAATGTCGTTGAGTGTATACCTTAATATCTGTATAATACTTCGTGTGATAGATTTCTTCATGAACTTGTGACATAACCACCAAATAATACAAGATTATTTTTTCTCCCTGTAAATAATAAAAAACGCAACAGTTAATAAATTTTATTTTTATTTTTACTAGATACACAAATTATTTATATACATTCGCATGAACGAGGTTTATGTGAACTTGTATGAAGCAACACTCTCGTAAAGTTAATTTTAAACGGCAAATTCTTTTGTTCCAACAATCTGAACATATTATAAAATTTATTTCACATCTAAATTATTTCATGTTATATCTCTGAAATCATTATCGACATTAAAAACTACGAAATTTTAACACTAACTTTCCGAAATATAGACTACTCTAATGTCTGTAATAAAATGGAGCATTTACTTTTGAAATTAATACAATGTTACAATACTTTACACAGATACCGAAACATATGTGAAATCTGTTTTTATGGCTAGTCCTGTTTCTAATAACCATTTATTGTCCGTGATAACGAAAAACCCACTTGAAGTAAAAATGTATTATCAAGATGGCTGGTATGGGTGTTGAAACTTTAAGTAAAGTAAAGTGAAGAACAACATTTCGACATTCTTATGTCATTTTCATGTCAACAAAGAGAAGTTGCAATGATTTTAATGTTGTATTCCTTTTATTGTAAATGTTTATACAAAAATGACGTTTTTAGATTATTTAAAGGTCGGGTAATATTACAGGTATCATTCTCAAACTGATAACTCATTTTCAAAGTTATAACTATAAACAAAGGCCTATTCTAAAATATTCTAATAATTAGCTCTCCAAAGTGGTATCTAATGGTCAGTGATACCGTGAAATATATTCTGAATTTATTGTAGGTTTTTCTAGTAATGGCAAAAGATAAATATTATGAATGCAAAAACCCTCTGTGATGCCCCCAGTAGCACAGTGGTATGTCGGCGGACTTATACCACAAGAAACCGGGTTTTGATACCCATGGTGGGCAGAACACAGATAGCCCTTTGTGAGTTTTTGTGTTTAATAACAAAAAAACAATGGCAACCTTTTGTAATAACCCAACATTTATTTTCGAATTGATGAATTGGCAATTCTAGGATAAGCAGGAATCCGTTTCCAGAAATACAGTATTAACCTAGTACGCTACTAATAACTTATTACGTTATTGAATTGCTCCGAAAAATTAAAGGTTACTAAAATAAATAAGAACGAATCCTTAATATCCACAACACTTGGATCACTTTTAGGCAGGGATAATCTACTAGTCGATTTATTAGCTATATTTTTCTGTATAGGCAATACCAAGCATACAACCCGATTCAACTTTATTACTCAGCATGTTATCTACTAGCCTATTCTCAAATAGAAATTCTTTTAGGCACGATTAGAGTAGATTCATCTATGAGACTTTGGACGTGATCAAATACGTCAGTCGAAAGGGTTTGACCTTCTGAGTTCAAAACTGCAATTAAATCTCAAATACATCAAGAAATGACGGAGCTGTGAGCTGAACGTTTGTGCTTTTAAAAAACAACAACTCAGAGGTGTACTACGAACCGCTATGCCACGGCTAAAAATAACAGTAAGAGCTAGTTAGTATTGACCCTACAATACTGATAAACAGTATGTTTTCAAGGCGATATCGGTACAAAGATATAAGAAAATAGTATTACGATTTTAAACAAAAGGTTTAAGAGCAAAAAGGGACATAAATCTTAATTATCTGTATCCACATAATGATTCCTGTTATCGCTGATTAAACACGAAAAATAATTCACGTTAACTACTGGTTTAAGAGAAATGTTTGGAACGAAGATTCGAATCTTGCACAATAGCGGTATACGTGCGAGACAGGTTTCAAACGTTCAACGAGTTTTTTAACGTTATTAGAGCCAAATCAACTTTAGGGTTAACACCTATCTTCCAGTTCACGTCGTATTACCATATAAGACGGAAACAACTTTTCCAATCCAAGCATGTACTTCCAAATATTTGTTTTATGTTCTTGTTCAGTTACTTACTCCTTGTTTCGCCAGCCCTTATTTTTTTCACAGGTACAACTTAAATACCTTGATTGCATGACATTGAAGGGCTATTCGAATTTACAGCTCCCAGCCAAGTTTACAAAATTCTCTCTAAAATGTATATTATATAACGTGAATAGGTAGTTGCATGTGGTGAAGGCTTATAATAGCATCAGTCTTCATGTTCTTACACTGTCCACTAGCGTGGGGGGCTTTCACTAACACAGAAGTAATCTTTCAGGCTCATCAAGATAAAAATGAGAGTTCGATAAGCGGTGGGCAGAGTCAAATATAGTCCGTTATGTAGCTTTGCATTTAACAAGAGACAAGTGAGCACAACCGTTAGTTCAACTAATTTTATCATATTGAGCAATTATATATTTCTGCCTAAAACTAGCGGAAGTATTTTGTTTTTCTTTTTAAAGGGCCCTTCACGCGAAGCATCAAGTTTGACAGTGTAACCTGCATTCTTTAGCAGTGTTTCAGCCCTTATAGATGCCATCTTTAAAAACTTTACTAACAGGAGCTAAGTGTACGATTTTTAACCAAGATAACAAAAAGTAGTAACTGAAAAGTACAGGTAACACATAATCGCTGCCTATATTTACTTTGTACAACCTCTAGACTGGCCTGAACGAGTCCAAAACGCTTAGAGACCAAAGTACGACAAAAAAAAAATCAAAAAAAATCAATGAATGTAGTCATGCTTGATTGATTTTAATCCATTAATTTTAAACAATTATGTTGTAACTTTTTTTGCGGTTTATTTTAGGTAATCAATGTTAGGGTAAAAATATTTTTTCCAATGTCAAAAATCCTGACTACTGTTAACACGCTACTAATAACCTACAATGTAAAATAAGACTTGTAACCATATAATAACAAAGTAATATTTGATTGGGGTTTCATGTAAACAGCTATACTGGAGAAACTTGTTACTGAAGGGATTTGAACTTAAAACAAATAAAAAAGTCTCATAAAAGTAAAAACTATGATGAAATATATGTCGCCAAGAGACAACAGTTAAACTGTACTAGTTTTGTCTCAGTAATCTAGGTAATAGAAATATTTCGTGCATATTTGTTCAAACAGACGCTATTGCAAACTATCTAAACAATTTGACACGTGAAGACTACTTTCATGAAAGTCTTTTAAAACCCGACAAGTACAAGCGATTTATCTCCCATCAAGACTTAACCCAAGGGCATAGGGGTTAGTGAAATCTCATAGTCAAAAGGCGACGGAGTCTCAGCTCAGTGAGGGTCAAAGCTGTGTAGGGAACAGCCACTAAGAGAAATAATTTTGTTTGTTTCGGATATTTACAAGGGTTATCTGGGTTAGTAGTTCCTAATTTTAAAGTGGCTACAACAGCGCTGACATCCAGCCCTTGAGCCACTCTAATAATGTAATTTCAATGTCGCTCTTTTGACACAGACCCAAAGTGCGAGGCACGATTTTAAGGCAACACGTAAGACCTCCGATTCACAGTCCAGAACGCTGACCACTGTCCAGTCACGTGGTAAATTACTTTTGTTTTTTTCACATATTACGTCTAAACATTTAATTGCTTGCTTGTTTGGAATTAAACACAAAGCTACACGATGGGAATCTAAACCCGGTTTGTAGCGGTGCGAGTTTACAGACTGTGGCACTGGGAGGGACGTGTAACGAGAAACAAAACTAAGACACTTAGCACCTTTTCAGCAAAAGCTTGTTTCTCAAACACAACAGAAGTAACCAACTTAAGTAGAATGCATCTTTTATTGATTTCAATGCTGCAGGTGATAACAATTCTGATAGCACATATAAGGTATAATTCGAATTTTAAAAACCTTCGACAGCATACAAATAGCCCTTCACGAAACATCGCGTTTAACAACAAACAAACAACTTACTCCATTCACTTTATAAAAAGATCCACAGTGGGACAGAGATAAGTGTATCGACTTTCAACACGGTTGATACCCCTGCTGAATATGCTCTACAATAAACATATAAATCATAATAAACAAACACTTCATAATATACAAGATACAAAACACTCGTTAATAAGTAGCCTTGACGTTCAGCTTTAACTTTTAGGTAGAAAAATAGAAAACTTCAACGAAATATTGGTTTTTGTTTTCTTTTTCGAATCTCGCGCACATTTACACGAGGGCTAACTGTACTAGCCGTCCCTAATTTAGCAATGTAAGAATAGAAGGAAAGCAGGTTGTTATCACCACTGACCGCCAACTCTTGGGCTACTCTTTTTACCAACGAATAGTGGGTTTGATCGGGACACTATAACGCTCCCACGACTAAAATGGCGAGCATGTTTGGTGCGACGGGTATTCGAACCCGCAAGTCTCAGATTACGATTCGAGCGCTTTAACCACCTGGCCATGTTGGGCCCCGAAACATTGGACATCCGCCACCTTCATCCAAGCCATTCTTACCAAAAAAGCACCCACAGCTAGAAACAAATTTCAAAGACATGTTCATGCAGAATACACAAGTCGAGAAGCTATTTAAGTCAATAGACAAATTTACACAGACACTCCATACAAAGAAGGATATAATGAAAACTCAATCATCACAAACTCACTTTTAAACATCAACTGATTTCTTCCAAACAAGCATGTTGAAACCTAGATATGTATTTCCAAGATAGCCTGGAGAACTGAGACAGACAAACAACCTGTTGGCGACTTTTGAAGATTCCGACACTCCTTATCAAGACAGTCTCATTCACCCCACAGATATGGAACTGATGCTGTGTTCGACAGAATCTTCTATTACTGTCTCGTGTTCTCAACATTTTTACTCCTACAAAGAAAAAACAATCTTCGAAAAACGACCAGACGTTTTCAGACTTATCATGGACCCTTTTTAAAAATAGTCCATTATTCATTATGTATACTAATAATTTGTAATGTGCTAGTACGTGAACATATTACCACATGTTATTTATAAAATTGTTGTACCTTTTAAAAAGTAATGGATTAATATATTTCTAGTCTTATATTTTTGTGAGGTGATAAAACTGTATACTTTCCTTGTAAGTTTATTATGCAGCAGTTAGAAAATTGTGCACAATTACTATTTAATTATATGAATTCTACTCTAAAATACTGATAAAAAGTAAGTGGTGTATTATATTCACACAAGTAAGCACCATTTCTCCAAGTTATATTAATAACCTTTTAGAAGTGTGTGTAGCTGTTGCATTCACAATGTCCTCATAATATGATGTTAGTTTTGAATATTTAATACAACAGTTCTGCTTAGATTATATGCAGAAATTAATATATTTTAGTAAATGTATGGTTTTAATCCTTACAATAGTAATAACACTATGGATTATTTTGATCTATAAACCTTGTAACCATTACTGTGATCACACTTTGAAAGTTCCTTGGAAATAATATATTTCTACACTGTTATTTTAACTCTTCATAATTTGTCGAATCTCCCCTTTAAATCAAAATGTACAGTTATTCAGTTACACATTTTTAACACTGAGTTATGCAACTATTTTTACTGGGACTGAAATAATTACAACTGAATACAAACCCTTATTGATGTAAGCTGTTTTTGGATGAATCAAATTACCAACACTACATTTTTTTTTTCGTTGGCAGGTCATAAAAGTATTAGATGTTTTTAATATTCAAAATTACTAAATTTTATAATTTTAATCATATTTTTGATACTTCAGGAATACCATTCTACAAACTGATTAACTTGCATATTTATTTTCAATCTGCATCACGTAATCTATAAAATTGTTGTGTTAGTTATAATTTTTTGTACTAAAAATGTAATTCCAATAAGTACTTATCTCCTTTTACACAGGTCTGAAATAACCAGGCAGTTAAGACCCTCAACTCGTAATTTGAAAGTTGCTTGTTCCAATCCCCATCACACCAAACATGCTCACCCTTTGGCCGTAGGGGACTTCTAATGTTACGGTCAATCCCAACATTCATTGGTAGAGAAGTAGCCCAAGAGTTGGCAGCGAGTGGTGATGACTAGCTGTCTTCCCTCTAGTCTTACACTGCTAAATTAAGGATGGCTAGTGGAGAAAGACCTCACAAACAAATCCTTTTACATCAATAGATATTCTCATTCAATGCTGCCATCTATTTGTGAAACTTGTTTTGAAGCATGTCCTGAGTTACTGCCTCCTCTTGATTGCAAATTATTCATTAAAATTATCATGTGACAACCCTCCATCAGTAATAGTGCAAGGTATTCTCATTATGCTTATGACTTCTTCTGTTCAATTCTACCAGATATCACTTTGAGTTCTCTTAGAATTTGGAAGCATCAGGTTTTAATGAAGAGGTAAGATGAGAAGTGTGAAGTGAGGTAAGAACCTTCCAGAAATACATTTACAGTTTAGGTGAATTACAACTTCCAATACAGTACATTATGTCATATCAACAGATAGTGAGAATCTTACACTGAATAGGTGGAAGAAACAGTTTGAGGGAAGGAAAGAAGCATCCTCCAAAGTCATCCAGAGGACACACCTGAAAATAAGAAAGTCAAATTTGGAGAACTGGTGTGGGAAACTGTACGAGCCAGGTGTACATTTTACCCATATAAGGAAGGTGTGGTACTCATGGGAAAAATGGAATGTAATAAGGGCTATCAATCTTCAATAGAAGAAAAGTGAGGGCATAAAACACAGTGGAGAGTCTGAAGGAACAACGACACATGAAACAGTGCAATGGATGACCACAATGATCTATTTTCAAATGCAGACCATAATGATTCACTCAATACAAGGCATGGTAGGGATGAAGAGCTATTCTATTCTACCTTAACCATATATGTTTTGGTTTAGGATAATGGTTACTTTGATAATACTTTCACAGTTGACTAGATGCCCCCATTAGTTCTGTCAAGGCTATATAAAATAAACTTAAAACAGATTTATCAGAGATCCATACTATGAAAAATCAACTTTGGAAGTACTGATGTGATTAATTATTATAGTTTACAAAAATAGAGGCATTCGTGTAATCCACACCCTGCATACTGACAGACTTGATGATTTATTGAGATGGAAGATTAGTGTGAGAAAATATTACATTATAAAGAACATGGACTTTACCAAACACAAGTTCTAACATTTTGATAATCTATAATTATTTCACATGTTTACCACTTTGCAAAATAAAATTGACAAGAGGAATAAAAATTAAAACAGACTCAAAAAGAAAAAATTATTAAAATATGCACTGCAGACTCAACACATACCTAGATAAAAATTCTGCACTTTAAAGGTCACAATTCTTTCGAAACAGAAACTAATTACATGATTTATGTTCTTCTTGTAGCTGGCCAATCAACTTAGATGGCAATAATCAAGAAGAACATATTACTTTTGTGCCATTAATAATACAAATTCACTAGTAAGAAGTTCTGAGCTAGAATCATAAAAATAACTCAGATTTTATGTTTCGTATTTAACAAGCTGAGGTACCTATCCTTTATTTGTGCATGAACTTAAACAAAACCTGGGGCTGGAAGATATGATAAATTAGAAAAATCTTGATTTTCATAGAATTCATTTACTACACTGTATAATGGTCATTACGACCCTGTAGAAAGAGGTAGTATCAATTGTAATGTCAGTAGGGGTGCATTCTGTTACCTGCTTTCAACATCCAGCTCATAACAACTTTTTACAGCGTTTTAAATTATTATTTAATAGAAAACCAATGGCCACAAAAGTGTCTTACAGACAGGTCAAAGTATGAAATTATTATAACTCAAACAATAGCTTTTCATACCAGCCTTATGGTGGCTGTTGAAATATAAACTTCATCTCAGTTTATGCATTATTGCAACAAAGGCAGTCATTTTTGTTCATTTAATTCCTCCAAAGAGAGCCCAGCACAGTCTCTGAGATGTATATATTAAATGTTTGTCTGCTTTAGGCACACTGTATGCATGCATATTAGAGAAAATTATAAACGTGTCTTACTTTTTAGTTTAAGATCAAGACACCATCTTCAAATATAATTAATGTTAACTTTATTAAAGTGTTCAATAACAGCAATAATGGGGTGGAGGAGTTAGGAACCCTCCATTAACATGCCCCCTTTTCCAAATTATCTTCACATTTACTCTCATGAAGAAGGATAGTCATCTATTGAAAGCACTACTGTTTTTGGTCTCCTTTAAAAACATTTCACACAGTTTGGTTAAGAATGGTCCAGTGGAGATAATGGAACAAGAGAAAGACAGATATTTGTGTTTTATATATATATACACACAATATAGCAATGAGGTTTATGGTATCAGTATACCAACTAATTCTACTTTCAACAAATCAAGACAAAATTTAGCTATTTTCCCTCTTTTCTCAGACATAAATACAAGTTTCATTTCCAGAACACTGAGAACAGTTGTTATTCTATTTTCCAGGTGGGTGTCAATAGTACTTCAAGTCCACTGTCATGTTTGTTGATTTATGAAAGAAAAGTAAAATTAAATATAATACAGCTTTATTATTGTCTGGTTACTCTGGTTGTTATCATCTATAATTTGATTAAACAACCTTTAATTACTTTCCATGAAGGTAGGCAAAACAGCATGTATGCCAAAATACATAAACAAAACTTTCCCAACAAGAGGCTCCTTAGTAAGTGAAGTTTCACTTTACTGAATCAGGAAAATAATTTTAAAAAATTCTTGCAAGGTTTTTTTAACAGATGCCTAGAAATATCCACTTATCAAAACTTGTTTCCAGTTCAGCATGTGAATGCTTTGCTTGTGCATCAAATGCATTGATAAATATGTTTGTCTTTAAAAGTATTAAAGCTTATAAAGCAGTTAAATGTTTCTATTTGCAATAAATGCATTTTAAAACATTTTATCAATCAGATTTGTTTTGGAAATAATAAACATAAACACCACTTTCTTCTTTTCAAAGAGAATAAGAACATGTAATTATTAGATTCATTATGTTTAACAATCAAACACATTCATCACTACCAGACATGTGAAGAGAGAAAAGAATATTGTTTTTCACCTGCCATGGATCCCTGAGACCCATGGGGTCCAACATGGTCACCACTTCCCACATGCCAAAACAGCTATTGACCTGTGGTGAACTGGTGCTTTACTTCTACCACCTATTTTTGAGTATAATTAATTATATTAATAAATAATTGAAAACATTACCATGTATTTTTTACCCACCTGTAAAAACACAGTTAATTTTTTTGCCACAAAGAAAAATTTTAACACATTTTAAACAGTTTTGGTGACTATAAAAATGCAGTTTTGCCACATAGTGAAAATGTAAACACATTTTAAACAGTTTTGGTGACTATGAAATACATTTGGACACTGGTGTATTAAACATAAAAGCACACCCACTCCCACAGCTTTTTAAAGAACCACAATTATTCCAATGTTCTGATTTCATTCCAGTTAAAAACTCACTTTTAAATAGTGTATATAATAATTTAAATTTGTGTGTTGAACTAAGGATTCTTTTACAGTGGATGTTTGCCACATTTTGGAGATAAATTCAAAATAAATAAACAGCATGCATTCCACTTATTTTAAAATATGTTCAAAACAAGTGAAACATGACAAATTCTTTACAATACATGTATCACAACTGGATCTAAATACTGTATGGTTTTCTTCTTGACAAAAATCCATTTTAGCCAAATTCAATTGGTTTAAAATGCAGTTGACAAGCCAAACTATTTTTCTCTATTTTAAAAGATTCATTTCACATTTTCTAACTTTTCTCTGACTGAAATTCTCTTTTCCTTGGCTTTATTTTTGGCTCATTTCCTACTCTGTGGCCTCTTATATGGTTGTTGACACCTTTTATATCTTACATGGAGGTATTCTAGAAATCTCTGTAGCCTTGATATCAATTAGACAATTTCCAATAACCTTCTGCTTTCAACTTTCTTATTGTGAAACAAAACAGTAATGAAATATTAACTCACAAAATTAACACAACTTACATTAAACAGTGTATTCTATCTTATAACACTGAACTTATATTTTCTAGTCACTACACTACTTGCCATTGATTGAAAACACATAAATAAAGTTTGTTGTAATGCAGTTTTTGAAGAGGAGGAAAAGAGAAAGTGGACCAGTTTGAACAATTCTTGAATTTCAAAAGATAACTTAATTTTAGTGAAAATACTTGATCAAAAACTTTGAATGTTTTTGTATACAAAAAACCTGTAATATTTACAGAAAGCTAGTCAGATTTTATGAAGATACACATACCATTTTAAAAGTTATAGTGTGGAAACTGATGGTTATGAACAAAGTCACACAGAGTGAGTCTGTAATGAAAGGGTTCATTTGTTTTGTTCCTATCCCCTCTTACATGACATTTTAAGAGAAATGTAGTTCCTCTATCCAGTAAGTATTTATTGCACTGGCTATTGAACCTTACCCTTCAAGAAGCCAACACTTGTTAACTACTATTCACAGCAGTGGATACAGTAATTAGACTTCTTACTGAAAACCTGTATACAACTGTTCAGTGCACTTTGTTTCACTGTTACTTTGTGTAGTATATTACCACTTGTACCTGAATGAAAGGGAAAAGAGAGAGAGAAAGATATTTGGTGTAGATTCAAAACAGTTTAGAGACAGCAGAGTTGTGTTATAGCACCTAAAAAAAAACAAGATAACATCCCATACCACTTTAAGCTTTGATGTTATGCTTATAATGCCAACACACATCTCACCAGGGTTCTAGCAACATAAGAACTCATAACTCCAATTTTCTCTCCGCATGTAAAATTTAAGTGATTTTCACCCAATCATCTAAAGTAGGGGCGTAGATCCTGGGGGGGATGAGTGGGATACACCCCCTTCATTTTAAGTTGGGGGTATGGTGCATACAATCATCTCCCCCTACAGTTTGATCTGTTGAATTGTTTTATTGCATCACAGGCTTACAAATTGTTTGTTTTTGTGATTCTCATGTTCTTACCAATCAAATTACATAATTAGGCCTAGACGTAGGCTTTTTTCAGTAGCCGAAATATACATCTTTAATATAGGCGTGCTTCTAAGCTTTTCGATCTAGGTGATAGTTTGTAAGTATCAGTCAGTAGGCCTAAGTATAGATGCAAGGCTTGCAAGCACTATCACAGAATCTGCCTACGTCTTGTACGTAGTGTAAGATTAAGTAAAATTTTCATCACAACAGATTGAACAGAGCATGAAATTCGAAAATATCACTCCCAAGCATAAACTCCTGTTATTTAGATCTGGTAGGCCATTTGTAGCTTGTAGCTGCATCAATCTTATGTGTATATTGTGCATGTCTATGTTGTTATGCATGTCTAGCCGGTTTTATTGTCAAACGCCTTATTCTCCTTAGCAGCCGAAGCCGATGACCATAGTGTACGTTTAGTGTACAGTTAACGACAGGTTCGGGCCTCTCGGATCCAGACGCGCCCTACATCAACCCCCTCCGTTCCCTTTAGTCTGAGCCTCAATTTTACAACAGGACTCATTAGACCTGTGTTTGTGGCCCTCATTAATCCATGAAATTTCAGATTATCACCACCCTTTAATAAAGTGCTGGAGCTTTATGGTAAAAGAACAATATATTCTCTTATCACACATAGTAAAAATATTGTATTTTCTTGTATAATTGTTGACTACATTGTTGATCAACAGACAATGTAAATAAAACGGTGTACATGTCTCATAACAAACTATTCTGATTTTATTTTTCGTTGTATTCTCGAATTTATCAAAACAAAACATTACATAACTACCCGAAAGTGTTATTTGTTAAGCTTCTCATATATGTATTTATATATATAATAATAATAATAGTGCCCCTAAATTTCGTAAGGAACAGAGGGCCGCAAACTCTGCGAGTTCAGAACAGGCTGGTTTTTTAAGTGAGTAGGTTGTTAGCCTACGGCCCGGCATGGCCAAGCGCGTTAAAGCGTGCGACTCATAATCTGAGGGTCGCGGGTTCGCATCCCCGTCGCGCCAAACATGCTCGCCCTCCCAGCCGTGGGGGCGTTATAATGTGACAGTCAATCCCACTATTCGTTGGTAAAAGAGTAGCCCAAGAGTTTGCGGTGGGTGGTGATGACTAGCTGCCTTCCCTCTAATCTTACACTGCTAAATTAGGGACGGCTAGCACAGATAGCCCTCGAGTAGCTTTGTGCGAAATTCCAAAACAAACAAACAAGCTTATTTGTAATGCTGATTCACTTTTTAAAATTTTTCAGTGCGTACGCACAAAATTCAGAGTAAAGCCCCTTCAAAGTGAGGATCAGCCCACTTTGGCTCCCTAACTCTAACCGTGCTCAGAGCATGTTTATATATATATAAAAAAAACACCTAACAAGAGAGATGTGATTTACATAACTCTCCAATTATGCCACATATTATTTGTCAGTTATTTTAACTTCATACAGTGACACAGTTGTTCATTACACTGTACATAACCTGAAGAAAGAAATCCACTTGTTTTTTATACGCACATAAATGTCGATTACGAAATTCAATATTCTTACCCTCAAGTCGAATTTGATTTGTTTCTAGCGTTCTTAGAATCACGCTGGAGAACCCTGGAAAATTAGATACGTGTACGAAATTCTTGGCGTACAATGCATAATTTAATACTTCAAGCTGGATCTGCATAAATCACTTTCAAACTGATACCATCATTGGTTGTTGTGATTTCGATGGTTATTGACACATTCAAGAAAATTAGTTTAAATCTGAAACAAACAAAAAATCACTGACTTTTCCAAGTTGGCTAATTTGACTCTTAGTTACAGTCATGTTTGTTTGTTTGTTTTTAAATTTCGCACAAAGCTACACGAGGGCTGTCTGCGCTAGCCGTCCCTAATTTAGCAGTGTAAGACTAGAGGGAAGGCAGCTAGTCATCACCACCCACCGCCAACTCTTGGGCTACTCTTTTAACAACGAATAGTGGGATTGACTGTCACATTATAACGCCCCCACGGCTGAAAGGGCGAGCATGTTTGGCGCGACGGGGATGCGAACCCGCGACCCTCAGATTACGAGTCGCAAGCCTTAACACGCTTGGCCATGCCGGGCCAGTTACAGTCATAATTTAACTGCGTCCTTGGCACAGCGGCATGTCTGCGAACTCACACCGATAGAAACCGGCTTTGATGATGAGCAGAACGCAACAGATAGCCCATTGTGTAGCCTTGTGCTAATTCTAACAAACCAACTTAATTTAACAACAGAAACGCTCACTCTCAGTAGTATGTCTGCAGAGTTATAACACTAAAAATTGGATTTCGATACTTTTGTTTAGTGGCGTAGCTGGTTTCGTGCTTTCCTACAGATAAAACAAAAATGTCTATATTTATGGTCTCTGTTTTTAGAGTTAATTAGTAATATTAAACGTTTGTTAGGTTCGGAAATTTTACTTCTGTGATAGGGAACTGTGTATTAATAGAGCATTTAGACTGACGATATATTGCACTGAAGGCTACATAAAGTTAAGTTTTCAGTAGAAAATTTTAAGTTTTGAAAACTCAAACGAAATTGATCGTTACATAGAAAGTTTAAAGAATGGAGAGGAAGATGTGAGACGTAAGGAGTTTGGAATGAGTGATTTTTGTGCCTACTTTCTGTTTTTATCCTTTTTTGCAAAATGGTCCAACATAGTTTAGGATTTTGTGCTTTCTCATAGGATGTAACTTGGAGTAAATAACATGGTTTGGAAAGTCTGTTAAAAGATACATTGTAAAGTAATTTAACAACATTTAGACATTTATTGGATAGTCAACTTTATTTCACTATGAGAAAATATTGCCTTACATATCTTTTGATATTCTTTGAGAAGGATACTTTTTTATGTATATGAGGGTAAGGATGTGATTTGGTGTATTTGTATTTATAGAAACCATTTTACAAAGTACCACATAAAAAAGCTTCTTAAAAACATCTCAAAAGGTGTGGGGAATAAATTAGCAAATTGAATAGAAGAAACTAGAGGGTTGTTATAAGTAGAATTCGGTGAACTTGGATTAATGTTACAGTTGGGGTACCTCAGAGATCAGTCTTAGAACCATTACTATTTGTGATTTACATCAATTACATGGATGAAAGAATGGTCAATAATTACTCCAATTTGCTGATGATAATAAGGTCATGGGTGTTGCTGGGTGTGAAGAGGATGCTGCTTATTTTCAAAATAATTTTAATCATTCAGTGAGTTTGGCAAATAAATGGCAGATAGGTTTTAATTATATTAAACGCAAAATAATACATGTGGGTTGTCATAATTTGAATTATAAGTATAATTTGGATGAGAATAACCGTAACGGTGCCATGAACGAAAGGAGTCTTTGTGTAATGGTCGATCAGTCTTTAAAGCCATCCAAGCAGTTTTATTTTTCTAGCAGGTTGGTTAGCCTTTGGAATGGGTTGTCTTCCGATGTTGTAGAGGCAGTACATGTAAGTAGGTCTAAGAAAATGACAAGTATATGACTTTAATATTGTTTTCTTTCCTTTTCTAATTATTTTAATTTAGTTTAGAGGATGGAACAGCCGAGATGGACCAATAAGTCCTATGTTGTCTCAAAATGTTATGTTGTATTCCAATGGACAACGTTTTCAGTTTTCTTTATTAGCCGCATTCATTAACTGGATATATTAATTCTATGTAGTCAATTTTTTATAGACGTGACTTATGTTTGTTCGTTATTCTTGTCTAGAATTCAATATTATTTCTTGATGACGAGAATTTTCCTTGAAATAAAAACGTATCATAGAACGTCTGGTACTGGCATTAACACTTTCACTAATAAAGCAGAGAACAACGTTTCGACCTTCCTAGGTCATCTTCAGGTTAACTATGAAGTCAGGCCCAGCATACCAGGTGATTAGGGCCCTCTACTCGTAAGTTCTGGGTCACGGGTTCGAATCTCCATCACATCAAACTGTGCTCGCCCTTTCAGCCATGAGGATGTTATAATGTATTTACAATTCCACTATTCGTTGGTAAAAGAGTAGCCCAAGAGTTGGTAGTTGGTGGGGATGACTAGCTACCTTTCACCGATGAATTAGGGACAACTGGTACAGATCGCTCTAGTGTAGTTTTTCGCGAAATTCAAACAAAGAATGTATGTGTTTTCGTATAGCAAAGTCACAAAGGGCTATCTGCTCAGCCCACCGAGGGGAATCAAACCCCTGATTTTAGCGTTGTAAATCCGGAGACATACCGCTGTACTAGCGGGGGGCACCAAACAAAGAAATAATACTATGAACGCTAACTAATTCCTTATTGTATTGATTGGGTGAAAACTGTGCGCATGGGAAAAAAAAATTGTGTGTGTGTTTGTTGTTAACTGTTAGGTTACACAATGAACTATCTGTGCTCTGCCTACTGTGAAGTATATTTAAATATTAGAGTTATTAGCCTTCAAACTTAACAACGATATTTGTTTGTCTGCTTCTAAACGCAAAAGTACAAAATGTGTTACTAGTGCTTTGATCACCAAGAGTATTCAAATCCTTTTTTTTTTTTTTTTTTACAGATGGGAGGAGAATAAATGGAAAGAAAACGATGAGTGTGGGATTGTTTTTAGGGACAAAGCTATAGGATAGGTATCTTTGTGCTCTGCTCAGTGTAGGGTATACCAGGTTTTTAGTGTTATATACTGTAAGAATAACTGTTCAGTTACCAGAAGCCAAAAGAAATATGAGAGACATCGATAATACACTTAAAACTATTCAGGTGTTATTTCTAGTGCGTGTGTGTGAACATGGAGTTTGCCATTCTATAAGAACGAAAACACTCTTAAAACTATTCTGGTATTATTTCTAGTGTCTGTGAATATAGAGTTTGTCATTCTATAATAACAAAAAAACACACTTAAAACTATTCTGGTGCTATTTCAAGGGCCCGGCATGGCCAAGCGCGTTAAGGCGTGCGACTCGTAATCTGAGGGTCGCGGGTTTGCATCTGCGTCGCGCCAAACATGCTCGCCCTCCCAGCCGTGGGGGAGTTATAATGTGACGATCAATCCCACTATTCGTTTGTATAGAAGTAGCCCAAGAGTTGGCGCTGGGTGGTGATGAATAGCTGCCTTCCCTCTAGTCTTACACTGTTAAATTTGGGACGGCTAGCACAGATAGCCCTCGAGTAGCTTTGTGCGAAATTCCAAACCAAACAAACAAACAAGCTATTTCAAGTGTGTGTGTGAATAGAGAGTTTGTTATTCTGTAACAGCAAAAACACATTTAAAACAATTTTGGTGTTATATCTAATGGGTGAATATGGGATTTGATCTTCTATGTGAACAGTACAAAATAATTTAAAAAAATAACAACAATCGCTACTAAAATATGTAATCTCGTCTTCTATAGCTTTCAGGTGACACTAGAGTGTAGTACACAGAATAAACCAAGTCGTCAGTTCAGAATTTTGGACTTGAAAGTTTTCGTAGTTTGGGTTTGTTTTTCAACTTCAATACTATTCTTAAAAGCTAAAAGTAGTTTCAAACTTATACAAGTGTATCTGTAAAATTAAGCTTCTACTTGAAAATTCTATAAGATATCGAATGGACTACAATTTCTTTGCGCTCTGATTTTTCTGGAAAATAACATTTTGACTTTATTTCAGGTTTTGATATTCCCCAATAAACCAAAGTCCATCAGATATTGTCAAAGCAATTGACATGCCTTCAAAAGAACTTGTGTTACGTGATTTTGCACTAAAAAAATCTTTAGACGGTTCTTCAATAAAATGACTAAACTTGTTAAAATTTAATACCAAGTTCGTAGAAACGTAATAAGTTTGTCCACTTTGAGTTTTTGATTCCTGAAATCTATAGATATTTTGTTGGAAAAAGAAAAAAATTTGGGCAAAGATGATTCGTCGCGTCGAAGGTTCAGATATCTGTCATATTAAGGACTATTCTCATTATTTTAAGACAGTTTTGTTTTCATTTACAAACAGTAGAGGGCGCAATAGTGATATTAGAGTGAAATAGTTAATAGGGACGAGATGTCGTAAGTCAGAGAAAGAATTTTTATATTGAAAAGTCTTTAAGACATCTTTTATTGGTGATTTAATACAAATATTTTTTCAGTCTTAGTTGATATATTATTGGAAACTGTTTTGAATGCAAATAACACTTAGTTTTTAAGAACATGCTCTTTTTATCGTTGTCTTGCCAAATCTATTTCTTAATTTCAAAACACGGTAACACAATAAACTCTATACATAAGAAATGCATAATAAGCAATATACAGTTTCACGGCCCAGCATGTCCAGGTGCTTAGGGCGTTCGACTCGTAATCTGAGGGTCGCGGGTTCGAATCCCGGTCGCACCAAATATGCTCGCCCTTTCAACCGTGGGGGTGTTATAGTGTAACGGTCAATGCCACTATTTGTTGGTAAAAGAGTAGCCTAAGAGTTGGCAGTGGGTAGTGGTGACTAGCTGTTTTCCCTCTAGTCTTACATTGCTAAACTGGGAACGGCTATCGCAGATAGCCCTTGAGTAGCTTTATGCGAAATTCCAAAAACAAACAAACAAAAACATATAAAGACTAAACAATAATTAAACATTAAACCCATAAATAAATCAAATAATAACTCTTACACGAAATAATCTAGTTTATCTAACAGTACAATGGACTGTTGAGAGAGAGCTCAGTAAGATTTCAACCATCTTCCTTCTCTGTCATCAGTCCAACATACTCATTTAGACCCACCTTGTCGTGCATTTTTTCTTTTATCAACGAAAAGGATTCGAGCTCGAATAAGTAATCAGACGAATGAGCCGTAATTTCGTATCCTTTGATTCTCCGGTTAGCGAGCCATAAATGACTAATGTGAGGAAAGTCCATGCAGCAGGAGACACCACACTAATGTGTACGAAAGAGCACTTTTAACTTTTGTGGCATGTTGGTTTGTAGATTTATTCTAAATGCTTTATATGATAATAATAAAAAAAAATTTAGATAACACGTAGACGGACAATTCTCTAAACCTTTTAAATGTGGGGTATTTAAATGATTTTGAAACCTCCACATATTATAACAGTTCCTATCGTCACATCCAGTTATGCTCTGTCTGACAACTATGCATCCTTATAATAGTCCAGAAGCACAATTTAATCTCTAAACGGCTCAGTTGTAAGACTGTCACGTCCAAAGCACACTTTTTATTTTGGGAGGAGGGCTTTCCATAAGCTATTTACATTACAAGTGCGATTATTTCCCAGAGCCCGTTTCAACAGACAGATCGAACAAATATTCATAGACTATATAAAGTGACGTAATCGTGGGGCTTCTTACGGCATAGCAAAGACACCCATTTCATTCTCCACCTGCTTAACGTATGTTTCGGTTAAAATAAAGGTACGATTAGAAGTTTCATCTTGATGAACAAATTCATCATTAGAAGTTTCATCTTGATGAACAAATTCATCATTAGAAGTTTTATATTGATGAACAAATTCATCATTTATTGACCTCTTTTTCAGACAAGAACTTTTTTTAACTATATTGCAAACTGTTTCATGGATAATGTGGACTGATATTATGACTGACCTTTGTTACAGGCCTGACATGGCCAGGTGGTTAGGGTGCTTGAATCGCAGTTTACGGGTTCGAATTGCTGTTCCACCAAACATTCTCGCCTTTTCAGCTGTGGGACGTGATAATGTTAGGCCAATCCCGCTATTCGGTGGTAAAAGAGTAGCCCAAGAGTTGGCAATGGGTGGTTATGACAAACTGCCTTATCTCTAATATTTCACTGCTAAATTAGGGATGGCTAGCGCAGATAGCCCTCGTGTGGATTTGCGCAAAATTAAAAATAAACCACACACACAAAAAAAAAACATCTGTGTTATATGATGCCAAACATTGCATTCTTCGACTTTTTGTAGGTCGCTTTTCTGGATGGTCCCGATGCTATAACATGATACATAGTCCTTTGTTTTCCATTGTAATTGAATACAAGGGATACTTCAGTCCTGGGAATCCTGTCTTCGACCTGAACACATATACACACATTGCTTGATAGCTTGGGTGTATGAATACTTCATGTTGTAAAGAGTTGTTACAAACCCTCTGCTAAAGTGATCAGTTGCAGGTGGCAATGCACTAATGGCGTCACATAATGCTAAAGTTCCGTCCATTCACGACTTTAAGTCGGCTGTGACTGTCACGTGGCTCGGTAATTTGCATATTCAAAATCGGTTTAATATAACGTACTCACTCATCAGCATTCCTAATAAGAAACCAATTCCAAAAAAAAAAAAATTTTTGCGGAAAAGGCTTATCTGTCGAACGCCACTTTCTAAATTGTCAGCAATCATGAAGCGTTGGACTTAATTTCCATTCAAATGAAAAACAATTAGAAGAGCCAAGAACTTCTAAATTTTCTAAGGGTATGAAATTCTTTAATTTTAATCAAAATGAATTATATAAGCTACATACATTTAAAAGTAAACTAGTTAAAAACAGATTTAAAAATAATAAAGTCAGAAAAGACATGACATTTCATTAGAAAACAATAACTCTTTCTCACTTTAGTATACGTTCCGCCATTATAGTTCCGTCAGTGCTTTTATAATAGCTAACAAATTATAAGTAACCACGATTATATTTAAGTTTGTGTGTAAATTTGTTTGCTTGTTGGTAAGCTCAAGGCTATATGATGATTTATCTTTACTGTGCCCATTCACAATAATCGAAACATGATATTCAATGAGTTAATCACATCGCTACACAATGGGCTATCTGTGCTCTGCCCATCAGGGGTATCGAAACCCGGTTTTTAGCATTGTAAGTCTGCAGACATACCGCTGAGCCACTAGGGGGCATATTCAATTTATTATATTGCTTGTTTGTTTTTGAATTTCGCACAAAGCTACTCGAGGGCTATCTGTGCTAGCCTCCCTAATTTAGCAGTGTAAGACTAGAGGGAAGGCAGCTAGTCATCACCACCCACCGCCAACTCTTGGGCTACTCTTTTACCAACGAATAGTGGGATTGACCGTCATATTATAACGCCTCCACGGCTGGGAGGGCGAGCATGTTTGGCGCGACGGGGATGCGAACCCGCGACCCTCAGATTACGAGTTGCACGCCTTAACACGCTTGGCCATGCCAGGCCCTTATTGTATTGCATTAAAATAATTTGTTATTCTTTTTCAGACTTTGTACACTAGAGGGAAGTTTTTTTTTTACTATTATTTGGGTAATAAAGATAATTTTGTTTTTCTAAATGTATTGCCTAAATCTAATTTTTGATTTTCCTAAATATCCTAATAAACGACATGATTTCTAAACTTTTTTCACAAATAATTTTGGCCCGGTATGGCCAGATGGTTAGGGCACTCGACTCCTAATTTGAGGGTCGCGGGTTCGAATCCACAGTCCACCAAACATGCTCGCCCTTTCAGCAGTGGAGACGTTATAATGTTTCGATCAATCCTACTATTCATTGGTAAAAGAGTATCCAAAGAGTTGACGGTGGCTGGTGATTTCTAGCTGCCTTTTACTGATAAAATAGTGACGGCTGGTGCAGACGGTTAGGGATCTTGGCTCGCAATCTGAAGGTCGCAGGTTCGAATTAACATTGGACCAAAAATGCTTGCTCTTTCAGCTCTGGGGGAGTTATAAAGTTACGGTCAATCCAACTATTCGTTGGTAAAAGAATAAATCAAGATTTGGCGGTGGGTAGTGATGACTAGCTGCCTTACACTGCTAAATTAGGGACGGCTAGCGCAGATAGTTCTCGTGTAGCTTTACGCGAAATTTAAACGAAATTTCACGAGGTTCAATTAGTTGGGGATTTTTTTTCCCCGTTAGATTAGAACTATACAATTTTCTTTAATATCGCTAAACTAATAAATGCAACAGCATTGACATTATTACAAATCATGGTGAAAGGCAAGCAACAGTTTCTGTTTCATGAAAAACATTTAGCTGACCAAAGTGGAAGATCATGTTCTACATACATAATTAGGTCTTCGTATTAAAACTGAGGGAGCAGGATTCGAACCAGCGACTCTTTAGTAGGTTTCATGATTATATTTTCGTGTTTTGTTCGTAATTTTGTTTCTGTATGTGCGTGTGTTTTTTCTTTTCACAGAGCCACATCGGGCTATCTGCTGAGCTCATTGAAAGGAATCGAACCCCTGATTTTAGCGTTGTAAATCCGTAGACTTACCGCTGTACTAGCGGGGGACAATTTTATTTCTAGTTAATGGTACGAAAAAATAAAATAAGAATATAAAATATTTTTATAGAAAATTTGTCTCATACACAACAGTCAAAAGATGACGTTGGACTTTTGAAAAATGTTAGTTTTTTTTTCGTCTTCCTAAGATTGTTTTTGTTTGTTTTTATAATTTCGCGCAAAGCTACACGAGGGTTATCTGTGCTAGCCGTCCCTGATTTAGCAGTGTAAGACTAGATGGAAGGCAGCTAGTTATCACCACCCACCGCCAACTTTTGGGCTACTATTTTACCAACGAATAGTGAGATTGACCATCACATTTCAACGCCACCACAGCTAAAAAGGCGAGCATGTTTGGTGTGACGGGGATTCAAACCTGCGACCCTCAAATTACGAGTCTAATGATATGGCCATGCCGGACCTTTTTATTACGGCCAAGCTTACTTTAGACCTTTGGCACTGGAACAACAACCGTGTCTATGGACAGAACGTTTCCAAACGATTCCACTGTTTGATTCTCATAATTTTGAAGACAACGAGTATCATTGTAGAAGCCAGAAAGATAAACAAACCAGAGATCAAGGACTGGTAAAGTTAAAGCTGCATACGTTTGGTATTCACATCGCATGGTTTTTGGTTTTAGCAATTTCAATAAATGAAATATGGCGTGTAGGCCTATGACAGTGTTTCTTTGAATTCTCACTTCGTTAGTAGTGGTTTTAGGAATATCAAAGCAATTAAACAAAGTAAATCTCATATAGTAGTGGAAATAAAGCAGTCTATTTTAACCATAAACAACACGAAATATGTTGTGTGTTTCGTATTTCAAGTTATTAGTAGCGCGTAATGAATTATACGTCGAAAACCGAACGCATCGTTTTGGCTAATAAATATAAGCAACGCAATTCTGTCGGAGAATGCTCAAATCCATAGTCTGGCACGCGAAACATAAGATCGTGTCTTATAAAATAGTCAAGTAACTATGACACATCAATCTGCTCTCAATACAACGAACGAGTTAGATAAACATGCCAAATAATTTTTAAAACAATACATCAATGGTACATTACAAATACGACATAAAACATTTTAAAAAAATACAACAATGGAGTCATACAAATACGGCGTAAAACTTTTAAAACAATACAACAAAGGAGTCATAAAAATATGACACAGAACTTTTAAAACAATACAGCAATGGAGTTATACAAATATGGCATAGAACTTTTAAAACAATACAACAATGGAGTCATACAAATATGGCATAGAACTTTCAAAACAATACATGAGAGGAATCATATATATATATATATATAAATTTTTGAAACAATACAACAATGGAGTTATACAAATATGGCATAAAACTTTTAAAACAATACAACAATGGAGGTATACAAATATAACATAGAACTTTTAGAACAATACATGAGAGAAATCATATATATATGTATAACTTTTTGAAACAATACAGCAGAGGAATGAGACATATATGGCATAGAACTTTTAAAACAGTACAACAATGAAATAATAAAAATATGGTATAGAAGTTGTAAAACAATATCACAAATTTATGAGACAAATATATATTATAGAACGTTTAAAACAGTATAACAATGGAATCATACAGATATGGCATAGATCTTTTAAAATAATAGAACAATGAAACCATACAAGTACGGTATAGAACTTGTAAAACAATTGAACAATGGAATCGTACAAATATAACATAGAACTTTTAAAATAATACTACAAAGGTATCAAAGAAATATATATTATAGAACTTTTAAAACAATACAGCAGAGGTATGAGACAAATATGGCACAGAACTTTAAAACGATACAACAATGGAATCATACAAATATAACATAGAACTTTTAAAGCAATACATGAGAGAAATCAGACATTTATATATGGTATAGAACTTTTAAAACAATACAACAATGCAACCATATAAATATGGCATGGAACTTTTAAAATAATACAACAATGGAGTCAGACAAATATGGCACACTTTATTCAAATCTGTAAAACAAAGGACTCGGACAAGTGCAATGCTTTTGACGTTTCAGCCTTTAACAAATCCATGACCCTGGACTTCTAGTGAAGCTTTCACCTCTCGCCGGCACTACTGAACATAGGAATATAACATTTTATCAGGTTTCAGTTTCACATTTTCTATAGAGGGCTCAGAGTTTGTTCTCAGGTTTTTGGTGGATGAGTAGTGAATTTAACGGCTTATAACGCTAAATTCCAATGCTCGAGTCCTCTCAGCGGACAGAGACGAAATTCTGATTTTTATTTGATTATGAATTTCTTATTATTATTATCATATTCAGTCACATATTGTTCCCCTTTTCCACGTGGCACGTTCCATATTACGATTTCAAATAACCAGAAATATATATTTAAAATTAAGTAAACATCGATATGTATCGTATTTATAATACTTGCCAACAAGATTGATAGATACAGTTTTCTTTCTTAACACCGGTGGACACGACAGATAGCCCGATGTGGCTTTTTTATAAGAAAAGCACAAACACACACACACTTTCTTAACACAAACGTATTTTAATGTACCAACAACAATACAATTTATAATAACGGTTTCTATACAAAAATTTTACAAACTTACAAATAATACTGAGTCTTCTATGTGGTCCGGAACCGAATTTGTTATCGACGTTTACAGTGAGCGAATTAACTCAGGTACACTTATCTTGACGGTTGAAAGCATGGGTAAGTTTTTCATCGATGACAATATCTAATGTCCTCGTAGAAATGCTAACGTCCCAAAATTAGTTCTCTGAAGTTGAATGGTTTGTAATGTTCGAAATCTATAAACGTTCCTGGTGAAATATCTGTAGTTAATAAACGTTTATAACAATTATAGTTTTCGAGGCTTACAGTGTAGTGATTGTAGCGACCAAACAGTATTTTATAACTGTCTTTTGGCGCGTCGATTTATAAACTTTAGGCGAAATTCTCGAACGTTCAGTTCACTTGGCTCAACAATATTCAAAGATACCCTAACGTTTTCGTGAAATATATATTGTTGATTCTTACTCTTGAGAATCTTCTACAAATTTAGAGAACAACAGGACTTGCGCAGCACACATTTAATAATATACGTCATATCCAGTAAACTGAAACAAACGTAGATATTCAAATAAGTGTATAACAATAATTCCATTACACTTCGCTAGAAACTGGGTATCGATACCCTTTGGCGGGCGAAGCACAGATAACCCATTGTCTACCTTTGTGCTTAACAATAAACCAGAACAACAAAAAAACGACTAACATATTATTCTTTTCAATTTACATTTTTTTCCCAGCAGTCTCCAGATAACCGAAATTAAGTAGAAGCTAAATTACTTCTGTTTGAGTTTACGAATCGTTAAGCCATTACGCGATATTATTTATATGCGAATATTGATTCGATTTTGTGATAATTTGAAAAAAACAAACAAAAAAAACTCAAGTATCAATATAAATTATGTTGACGTTCTTTGATTAAACAAAGATTTCTTTCCTTCGCTTATGCGAAACTTACAAAAACTAAAATGAAAAACTTCTACATAACTGCATTATCAAAGATACTACACCAGGATTCACAAATACCAATATGTTTAGGTTACTATTAAGGAACAACGCATCCATGAGAATAACATTTACTTAAATGAGACTATATTGAATCCTACATCAGTCTCTAGATCAAGTGAATTGCTTGATATATTTATTAATACTCCAGAGTGTCGGCCTCAAATGCGCAAAGAAATACTTTGGATGTCATTCTGTTCCAAACAAATTAAATGAAAAGAAACTTGACGTTTGAGCTTTCAAAGTGATAGGACTCGTAACAGCCAGTGTCACTTTCGACTGCATTGCACAGTTAAAAATATCGTTTCAAATTAAGTTGTTTTTATGTTTTCAATCGCCCATAACTGTGCAATATAATATATTCACTTTCTTTACTGGTAAATGTTTATTCTTTTTTTAACCTGGGGAATATAGAACCCTTCTCTAAACCGCTACTATCGCAAAACTCGTTAATAAATTATAGAAGACGATATGAATGGGTTAGTCCTGTATTGAAACTCAGAATTTCAGAGCTGGTGAGACATGTTCGAATCCTTGTGATACCATCAGATATTTCCCGAATCTTTAGTTGTGGGTGCATGTCGCTGTTGATTGGCTACTTTTCATCTGGTCAGAAGTTTAAAAGTTAGGGACGACTGCTGGTAATATTGCCACAAGTACCACTTGCTGTTTGACAATGAAGTCAAACCTCATTCTAGGATATAGCTTTTAATTTATCAATTTTTAAACGGTTAACGGTAATATAACGGTATCGCACGTGATATGTCCACCCATTCTATCGGCACACTAACGTATCAGTCTATATTTAATTTATAAATTTCGATATAATTAAGTTGTTGTGACAATAAAAACACTGAAGTATTGAGTATAATTTATTATATTATTTATACACTATGTAAAAATGTAATCAAATACATTTACATCGCTTAGGTCGGGTGTGGTCTAGAGTTGGCGGTCAGAATCGTGAATCCGAGAGTCCAAGGTTCACGTAATTGTTCAATATTTTGAAATGTTAGACTTGAAGAAAAGTAACTGGTGAACAATATAGACTGCCAACTTTTCGGTTACTCTGAGACTTCACTGTGATTCTAATAACGCACCAACGTTAAAGATACTCTGTTCAATTTGTTCGGCATAAATTATTGAAATATATTCAAATGAGAAGTCTCAGAAAACTTGCATATTTCACAATGAAAGAGTGAGCATAATTGGTACTTTCAACCTTAATGGGATGAATAAGGCGTTCTACTCGCAATCTGCAGATTGTGAGTTTCGAATATCGTCACCAAACATGCTCACTCTTTCAGCTGTAAGGGCATTATAATGTAACTACAAATTCTACGTTTTATTAGTAAAATACTATAGCCTAAGGGTTAGCGATCGGTAGGTATTATTTGTTTGTTTGTTAAATTTCGCGCAAAGTTACACGAGGACTATATGCATTAGCCGTCCGTAATTTAGCATTATAAGACGAGAGGGAATGCAGCTACTCACCATCAACTACCGCCAACTCTTGAGCTACTCTTTTACCAACGAAAAGTGGGATTAGCTGTCCCACGGTTGAAAGGGCTGACATGTTTTGTGTGACGGGAATTCAAACCCGCGACCCTCATATTATGAGCCGAGCTCCCCCTAGCCATCTGGCCTTTCCAAGTATGAGTGATGATGACTAGTTGCCCACTTCCATATTCTATCCCTTCTCCTATCAACCGTAGGGCGTTATAATGTTACGGTCAATCCCAATATTTGTTGGTAAAAGAGTAGCCTAAGAGTTGGCGGTGGGTGGTGATGACTAGGTGCCTTCTCTTTGGTCTTACATTGCTAAATTAGAGAGGCTAGCGCAGATAACACTCTGGAAGGTTTGTACGAAATTCAATAAAAAAAGGAATACAATATTTGTGTATAGACTTGTACAATGATTGTACCAATAATGCTTGTATCGTTTCCAACAGTTATGTTTTCTTTTGTACATTTCTTTCAATACTCGAAAAAAATCGATTCCAAAATTGGTAAGTTCTGTTAGCTAACCTTTCCAGTTCATGAGAAAATTTATAAAATGAAAAAAAAAAAGATATTACACGGACATCATTATTGATAAGTAATCTGATATTCTTAAAGAAAATCGTCTTTCTCGTATTAATTACAAACAGATTTTTTTTCAAGAGATCTAAAGGCGAACCGCCTGGTCCCTTTAGTAAATGTATCTATTTTCGACCATCTTAGCTTACAGTTATTCAACGCCGTGTAATTTCTAATCTGATAGGAAGTACATTACGAGCATGGGTGCGTATAATAGTTAGAAACAACTTCTGTTGAAAATTCTCTAGTTTTTCAAGATATTTAATTATTCTTACCGATAGAGAGCGCTTTTCAAAAGTTTTAAGTTACTGAGCTCTTTGGCTATTGGAAGAAAACGGATGAACGTGGGTGCGTCGAGCGAGCCACACTGTAGTATTCGAACGATAAACAGTCGTCACGAAACTAAGATTTAAGGAACATCAAGATATTAGGAGCTATAGACGAGAAGAAATGTGTACATCCTGGAAAACATCAAACTGTGAGTGTTTTATAATCCTAGTTTTTAGTTTTACAGTTACAAAACTGACACTAACATGAAATGTTGTTATCAAACACATTTCCGGTCCCATTCTTCTTTCCATAAGGGTCGGAAGTTGGGAGCTGTATGCCCTTTGTGTCACTCAAGTCATGATAGCCCAAATTTTATTGCTGTGCCGTCGTTACGACTCTAAACGACGACACAGAAAATAGTCTAATATAGCTTGGTTTTAAAAATAAACAAAGCTCAATTTGATGAACAAAGGAAAAATAAAAAAAGCTTCTATGTCTCTACTGAAGAAAACCAAGCACATTCAAAGTATTGAAATTTTATTATTTGATGGCCCGGCACATGGCCAGGTGGCTAAGGCACTCGACTCGTAATCCGAGGATCGCAGGCTCGAATCCCCGTACACCAAACATGCTCGCCCTTACAGACGTAGAAATGTTATAATATTACGGGCAATCCTACTATTCGTTGGTAAAAGAGTAGCCCAAGAGTTGGCGGTGGATGGTGATGACTAGCTGCCTTCCCTCTAGTCTTACACTGCTGAATTAGGGACGGATAGCGCAGACAACCCTCGTGTAGCTCTGCGCAAAAAACAAGCAAACAAAATAATTTAAGCAAAAAGTTCAAAATAACTTTCTGTATCTGTGATTTTATTCCTTGCTATGCTAGGTTTATCTTCATTTTTTTATCATGGGTTTCTGGTGTCTGTTTTTGAATTATTATGACTATTTTAATTCTATTACTTTTTATCATAAATATTATTCATCCTCGAAAGTTCTAGTCTGTCTTTACACTGTTCGTTTGATTATAGTCATGGTTGAGTTTACTGTCCAACTCCTGTGGTCTATAAATTACAGATATAGGTAGAGCTTATTATCTTGTTATATTGTCATTATGGACTGTATTGTGCGATGATAGCTGTTCAGGTGGTTTTTGTTTTTAATACGTGGCTATAGTTAGCTTATAGTTAGGTCTTGTTGTTTAAAGCATTTATATTAAAATTACAAGTAAATTATATTGACATAGAAGGCTGTAGGTTCTGTTATTGCAAAATTGTCAGTTGGGTACGATCTTTAAGAGTTCTATTATTTCCAAGCTGTTTGCGGAGTGTTTATAGTGTTAGGTTACTTTGTTTTTTGTATAATGTTTATAAAGCAATATCTGAGGTTACTGTGCTTTTTTATAATGTTTATAAAACATGCTATGAGGTTACTTTGTTTTTTTTTATAATCGTTATAAAGCAAGTTCTCAGGTTACTATGGTTATAAAGAAAGATGTGCGGTTAGCGTTGTTCTTTGTAATGATTATAATTCAAGATGTATGGTTACTATGTTTCTTTTATAGTGATTCTAAAGGGAAATGCGTGGTTACTGTGTTTCTTTTATAATGGTTATAAAGCAAGCTGTAAGGTTACTGTGGTTCTTTTATAATCTTTATAAAGCAAGAGATGAGGTTAATGTGTTATTTTATAATGTTTATAAAGCGAAATGTGTTTTGACCATGCAAGGATGTTTAACCTTCGAATGGCGATCTTATAAACTAGATATCCACCTACAGGACAGCATTGGAGATTTCTAGGGTTAACCATTGCAAATACTAGTTTATAAATTACATTAGGAAATAATAAGTTAAAGATATTTTGTTAGACAACAACCTTTATCTAGTAATTGAAAACAATCAGTTGGTTAGGCCTACTGTGTACACTGAAAAAACCTAAAAAAATAAAACAATTGTATCCTAAAACCCAGGTGCGAACCATCAGATTTTATCAGATTAGTGTGAAATACAGATTCATCAGATTGCTCTATCTATATGTGTAAAGAAACTCATTTCAAATTAAGTGATCACGTCATCTGTGATAGTTATGACTCGAGAAATCTTGTACATGATTCACAGTACTTTCTGTTTTATTCAACCCCGCCATACTGGACTTCAAACAGTCTTTCCCAACATAACAATACAAGAGCTGGTAAAGCTTTACGTGGCACTAATAGCGTGAATATCTCGTATGGCAAAAGATGCAAATTCGAAACTACGGCTGCCCAATATGGCATAAGATGCGGATCCGAAACTACGACTAATCAATTGTTGATATATCTTTATTTCCATCGCTGAAATAATCTATAACATAAGGCATCACGATATTAAATGAAAAAATTGTAGTTTTTCACCTACGATGAATACATGCACTTGACAGCCAATATGGCGGAATATCACAGACGACGTGACAATTTATAACGATCTATAAATCACTAAAATCACGAAATTAAGCTAAAGGACCAGAAGATTTCTATATGATCCAACAGGATTTGTTCTGAAAAATAGTTCATCTCCCTTAAGGGATTGTCTTTAATATGAGAATACTATATTTGACAAAAGCTTATCCCCTTTAGCGTGGGAAGTAGGAAACAGTTACAGTCTAGTTTCCTCCAGGATAAAAGGATCTTTTTTTATTTCCTATAATACTATATCGAAAGAGAACGCAAGCAACACGAAAGAATGGTTCGATAAAAACTAAGGTTACCATTAAGGAAGAAGTTAAACCGAAATCCACTCAGGAGTGTTTAAACGTTCGATCTCGTGTTATGTACATAAATACTTAACTGGCTCAGAATTGTAGTAAAATGTTCACCAGATAGAATTATGAAAAACGTCTCTGTGTTAAAATTATTACGATCAATGTTTACCTACACAGATAGACAAATAGACATCTGTGAACCAACCAAAACGGTGATGTTTCACATACTTTTGTCTTCGAATGACAAAGTAAATAATTAATATCTAGTTAGAGTAAAAAAACAACATCAACAGAGGATACACTGTGTAGTTGATATATATCGTGTTATGAGTTCATAGGGGCCATCAGTAATGTGTTTATGTTTTTGTAATTTTATCCGTGCCAGACTTGTTTGGTTGCTTCAAGTAAAAGACAAAAAGCAAACTATCTGTCTGTATGTTTAGTTATATATTTTATGATTTTGTCCATTACCTATTTACATCGTGTTGGACATTTAGCTACTTATTTGGCTACTATCTGGAGTATCCGTCTCCTGGACGGAAGATATGTAAATTGATGATTAATGAAAGGTTATCTCAGGACATGAAAAGTTGCTTAACAAAACACAGACAAGGCACAAAATGTGAAACCAAAAGCTTTATATATCTCCTCATGGACCCAATGAACCTCCACACCAATTTTGGCGAAGATCTATCCACATTCTTGCAAAGTAGTTGCATAAACATACAACAATCAGTACTGTTATATTTATATAGATAAGTAGTTACATGGTCATACAACAGCCAGTACTATTATATTTATATAAATAAGTAGTTACATGGACATACAACAGCCAGTAGTATTATATTTATATAGATAAATAATTACATAGACATACAACAGCCAGTACTATTATATTTATATAGATAAATAGTTACATAGACATACAACAGCCAGTACTATTATATTTATATAGATAAGTAGTTATATACTCATTTATTACGTTTAGTACTATTATGTTTATATATAAATTAGTAACTATCTCGTTTATCTAAATATATTAGTAATTAGCAGCCATCTCGAATTATTATATTTTTTAAACAAACAACGAATAATCGTTTGTTTTTGGAAAACAAACTATTTTATACTATGGCCTCTAGTATTTCATGTTCTGTTCCTGTTGTTGCTAAAAGGAAGGCATGAAAAATATTTTTTGTTATGGCATATGGATGATTTCATATGAGTTCAGAAATACTTAAAAAAAAAGAGAAGCCAAAATGATAGACCAGATAAAAACATTTAATTACCATATAGTCTGAATAATACGCTTGTGTTCACAATAATCTGTTTTCCCAGGCAATGTGTTCAAAGTCGTTATCACAGTATTATAAACATTTATCGGGTCCCTGAGTTTTATCAAAACACAAGAAAACTCGAGACCACAACATGTAACGTCCTTATATGCCAAAAATTGTATGTAATGCCTGAAAATTTTGTTGTTTTCACAGGATAACTTTCGTGTCACACGTAAACAAGAACTGTATGTAATATTCTTGGGTGTTCACAGATGAACTTGTTTACTGTCAATTACACACACAGATATATATAATTGTACACAACATCTGTAGTTGTTCTTTTTGTAAAGAACAATCTGTTTTATGTTTGAAAACGTTTCTCTTATTTTAAAGAAGGTTTAAATTGCAGATTGCAGTGTTTCTGAAGTCCTGAATCTGACTTATTCTGTCCGTCTATTAGGTTTAGTTTGGACAATGTTTCTATTTCGCTACGTTTCATTGCCATGATCTGTGTTCAGGTTTTATTGGATGGACCTGGGACGGTCAGGTGCTACTTACATCTCTTATTCTTGTTTATATTTGTTTGAGCAGGTTTTAACCTGGTAAAGACCCGCTTTGAGGTCCAGTTAAATTTCTTCAGGTTTTTGGGCACAGTTTTTAAGCTAGCCGTGCATCAGTTTGTTTGTTAGCCTAAGATTTTGCTGTTTAGAGGGCCCTAAGTGATATATAATATATGGCACTACAACAAAAAGTACTAATTGAAATCGATATATGTATCACGTGTGAAAAAACGTGATTTTTCTTTTTTTTATACCATCTCTTTATACACTAAGTAGCTTAACATCAGTTAATGTATGGATCTTACAGGTAGCAGAAATTCTAAAACAAATGGTAGATGGTTATGGTTACAACAACTTGTTTTCTTGCTTTATTATCTAATTATTCTATTATGCACTGTTGTCATTTGATAACTTGAAAAATGATTTATCTTTATCCTTTGTTTTTTTGTTCTTGTTTTTAGAACCTGGCTGCAAAGTTGGAAGAAGTGTCGTTCAGATGAAAAACTTCTGATATATTACTTTGCCTGAGAACTTTAAGATTCTCTTTTAAATTCTGAATAATTACTACCATTATCTCGTGTTAAGGAGGATTGACATCAGACATCGTTTCTCTGAGGTCAAAAGTCCAACACACATTTTAAGGTAACATGGGCGACGACATTGCAGCATATAACTTTAGCAGCGTGGAGAGCCTGTTTAATTTCAGCTATAACCAAGCCATGGAGATTCTGGAGAACTACATGGTTCAAGACCGGGTTTTCAGTAGGACAGTCGAGGCAATCTTTGTGTCGTGCTACACACTGCTGATCACTACCGGAGTATCTATCAACCTATTAATTTTCTTTATTATTGTCACCAAGAAAAAAGTCTTCACCCATCGAAACCTGTTCGTCGTTAACCTGAACATTTCAGATCTTGCTTTATGTCTGATTTGTATGCCTTTCACCCTGGTGGAATTGATATTACGAGACTGGCCACTAGGGGAGTTCCTATGCAAAGTTACACCTTTCATTCAAGCTTCAACAATATTCGTTTCAGCAATCACAACTTCAGCCATTGCAGTTGATCGCCACTGCTCTATACTAAGTCTAAACCCAGCAAAAAAAACAAACGGAAAACGTCGAGTCGTCATATGCACGTGCGTGATATGGCTCGTGTCAATGATTCTCTCTCTTCCTATCTGTATTACTAAAAGTCTCAAGGAAGTCGGGTTACCAGGATACGTTATTTATGAAAAATGCATAGAAGAGTGGCCATCCAGCTCGAGTAAACTCCTCTACTTGTTGATAACTTTAATTGTTCAGTTGGCTATTCCAGCTACCGTGTTGCTGACCACCCACTTCCGAGTCAGAACCCGTTTGAATTTCATCTTTTTGAAACAATTAGACAATCCTGCTACCCTGAAATCCGAAAGGATACAGAGGGAGTTACAGAGGAAACAGAGAGCAACCATGGTTCTACTGAATGTGTCTCTAGTTTTCACCACCAGCTGGCTTCCCCTGGAACGTTGTTAACCTTGTCGCAGACCTTTATCCAACCATTATGTCACCTAAGACCCTCTACGTGGTCTTCGCTATCTGCCATCTAATCGCAATGACCTCTGCTACCTCCAATCCCATCATGTACGGTTGGCTAAACACTAACATCAAACGAGAACTAGTGAGATTTTATGAGATGCTTAATAGCACATTGCTTTCCAGTAATTCGAAGCGGAAAAACGGTTCTCAAGTGTCTCTTGACGTCGTTCCACTTTCCCAACTAACCCAAACCCGTAGAAATAATTAAAAACAACAATACTAATAAACTACAGTAGTCTTCTTACATGATGATAATGAAATGAGTAATAATTGGTTCGTTATATTCGAAGGTTGTTTCTTTTTATTTTTCTTACGGTATTCCAGTGATATCTGAAAATATTTTCAAAATACATATTAGCCAATGTAGTGTTGTACAGTGGTAGCATTGTATCTACAATTTTTGTAATGTGTAACTGGTAAGTAGAGTTTGCTAATCTTGTTTTGTAAAAAAAAAAAACTACTTGAGGTAAAATACTTTTAACAGAACAAAGTAAAACGAATAAGCATTTTGTACAAACTGGGCGTAATAATAATATAAAATATGAACTTAATAACTACGTCTGATCAATACCTTTATGAGGCGGAACGTCAACTAATATTAGAGCTCTGAGACTGTTAATAGGGAAATTTGTGGTTTGCGTTCCGTTGCTTAAAAACGCCCTCTGCTCTTTGGAGCTGTTAGTTTATTACACGAGTTACGGCCAAGTCTTACTATTCGATAATAGAAGGGTTGTTTAATGAATGTCGTCCCGCAAGACTTGAGAAGATGGATAATAAATAACCGATAAACTGACACGACTAAATGAAACCCTTTTCTACTTTTATCCAAGCCTAAGAGATGGCAGTGGATGCTGTAAAGAGAGAGACTGGATTGCATGTATTCCAAAGCTAAAAATTAGAGACTGTTTTGCGCGTGTAACTCTTGTGCAACACTGGACGAAATTCTGAAGTAAGCGAAGGGACATTTTGGGAAACGCAGTAAACAATAAAATGCTCAGAACCGAAGAAAGTTTATTGATTCATAAAACACGCCCACAATTGAACGTCAATCAAACGATGTAATCTTTACTTTTGAAGCTATTAGTGTCATCAAATAACTAACCACGTTCGACACGCATTTGAAAAGCGTATGCCTTAGACATCGATAAAGTGCTGTATCTGACTGTACATGCTATTCCAGAACGTTTCACGCACCTGGTTTTCAGTGAAAGAGAGTGTAACATAAACTAAGTGGAAGGGTGGGACTATATACGTTGAATTTCCTATCATGCTGATGTAAGATGTTTTTATGTCTACCGTAAGAGTACAATAAACAGAAAAGTTGAGTATTTCATATTAGAAAACTTTGAAGCCTCGCCACGTCGTTACAGGTTGCTGCAGCTGATCGTGTTCTATCTGACGAACGTGCATCTTGACAGTAGTCCTGCAGCGTAGTTTCCACCACAAAAAACACCTTTGCGAGGTTGCAATGCCCAAAGCACATCCTGATAGCTTTTCATAAGCCATCTATAGTCTAAGAGGACGACGATTTTTCAGAAAATGTTTCAGTGGAAACCCTATAACTATACATTAGGATATCCAAAGAGAATATTAGAGTATTTCAATCCCAGAAACTTATTATTGACTGATTGTTAAGTATACCATATACAGTAAAGTATTAAGTCGCTAAGTAAAGTAATACACAGAAATGTATACCTTGCGTTTAGTAGAAAAGGCATGGCAGGTGGAACAAAATCGTGTTTAGACTGGCGCATGTCGTCTACTGCTTGAAGTTAATTATCGTAGTTGTTGGTTGTGTGGAATATATTAAGTTATGTTTGACTCTTACAGTTTCTCAACACGGATAGTAATAACTGTTCATCTTATCCTAGCCATATCTTTCTGAGCACTGACAGTTGAAATTAAATGGTGCCTGCTAAGCATCAGTACCACATGAAATCATATGTGTTAGTCTTCTAGACATAGACAATATATATCATCATATGTGTATTTCTTCTTCATAGTGTATTCGGTTTTGGAGCCCCAGGTTTATGTAAAGATGTTTATGTCATATAATTCTATCTGTGTATTTTACCATCAGAATACCAATAGTCTGTTTTTAATACATCTTTATCATGTAACTCACTCTGTGTATTTTACCATCGGAATACCCGTAATCATTTTTCAATACATATGTAGCGTGTAAATATTCTTATGTATTGTACCATTAGCACACTGTTAGCTTGTAGCTTCCATCTTTAAATGTCGTTTTCAAGATGTAACTTAGTATGTTTCACACTTTTAGAACAATTATATCATCGAACTCGATACGATGCTTACAAATTAGCGGTTTAAATAAGACCTGTATACTTATATCCGGTGCCTAACTCTATTTTATTATAGTGTTAGTACTGTCAGTACGTAATTTTAAGCCCTTATTGTTTGTTTGTTTGTTTCATGTTAAGCACAAAGCAACACATTAGGCTATCTGCCCACTATGAGAATCGAAACATACCGCTGTGCCACTTGGGGGCGCTAAGTTACTGATACTGTTGAATAATAGTACATTATTAATTAGTGATCTAGTCTAAAAAAATCATCTCGTTATGTTCAGTGTACTTCTATATCAGGGGTGGCAACTTAAATTTCATAGTGGCCACAACTGTGGCTAATGAAAACAAGGTTGACTACACTATTCAAAAAAGAAAAAAAAAGATGTTAGTGTAATCAAAATAATTGCATTTTAATCTTCAATGTGAAAAAATGGCGGGTTTTATCAACAAGTTTCGTGAAATTTAACTTAATATCTATGCTTAATAAGCATCTTAGTTCTGCCTCTAAATTTATGTCAGTAAGCCGAGATCTGTGTCTAGACTTAAGAAAATCTAGCGTAGAAAATGTTGACTCACACAGCCATGTGGATCCAAACATGAAAAATAATTTCGAAATTGGTATCTTTAAACTTGGAAGACTCTCATTTATCAGAATAGTAAGCTACATCTCTCTGATAGAACATTTTTGTTTGCCTTTTATGTGTTATACACTTTGCAGGGTAAGCATCTCGTCTTCAAACCACATTTATCCAAATACAAAAAGATATAATTTCTTTACTGAAATTTCCTAAGTCAAATTGAAATGAATCATGCAAAAATTTAAATATTAATTTCAAATTTTTTAAATTAGGAGAAACGCGATTCAAACTTTTGAGATTTTTGATCCAGTTTACATATGGATCATCTTTAGCATCAGAAAAATCATAGTTCTTATTACTTTCCAGAAAACTATCCAACTTTGTTCCGCAAGGAGGTTTAGCTTTAATTGAAATTTATGAATAGACTGTGATTGTTCGCTTATTATTTTACCTCTTTTTGAAGCTTCGTATTCAAATTATTCAAGTGAGCCATCATGTCGCACAGAAAGTACAAATCACATGCCGTGACAAAGTTTCAATTTCAGGGAAATGTTCAGTCTTACCTTTTTCAATAAGATACTCTTTTATTTGAGGAAATAAGGAAGTAAATCGTTCCAAGACTTTTCCTCTACTTAATCATATTACATTTGCAAAATCAGTAAGATCATCAAAAGTACAATGACTGTGTTTCTTCAAAGACTCAACAAACTGTCGATGGATGAGAGAGCTTCCACTTTTAATATAATTTACAATTTTTACAACAATATCCATCAAATATTTCAATTCATCACTTTTAGACAACTGAGCACATAAATATTCCTGATGCAAAATGCAATTGAAAGATGATGCGTGTACTTCACATTATTTTCAATTAAATGCTACCTCAAAAAAAACAAACAAATCCTAGTTTCACCCCAGTCATGGCGGAAGCAGCGTCTGTTGTGGCAGGAATCAGTTTTATAAAATCTAGATCGAATTTTTTGACATTTCAAGAAATTTTTCAAAGATATTTTCCACATGTACGATCTTGTAATCCACAAAGATCCAACATTTTTCCCTCACTTGAAGATCTGAAGTTACATATCGAACACAAAATATCAACTTGCAGTGCCACTAACATCTGTTGACTCATCTAGTGCTAAAGAAAAATACAAACAGTCTTTTAGTTGTTCAAGCAACTGATTTTCTATGTCTTTCACTAACTCTAGCATTCTGTGGATAATTGTTCTTCGACTTAATTGTAAATTATTTACCTTTTGAAGAATAATATATTTTATTTTTGAATCATAATTCTCCAACAGAGGTTTAATGACCACAATCAATATTTCTTTTACTAATTCAGTATCAGAAAATTATTTTTTTTTAGCTAGAATCCAAGTTACTTTATAGCTAGCTAATGTAACTAGTTCTATCGATGATAAAAATATTTTTAGGCATCCCTTTTGTTGATGAAGTTGTGCTCTCAGACGACTAATTTCATTCATACGATTTTGTTATCAACTAGAAATTTTACATCAAATTCATCGTGAAAATTGTTAAAGTGTTGCTTAAGGTTGTATACTTTATTATTCCTAAAACGTTGTTATACAAAAGACACACTGGTTTATTATTTACTTCAATTATTACAAATTTCAACTCAACTTTTTTGTT
>NC_134831.1:176524705-176575867 GCF_004210375.1 Tachypleus tridentatus
AGTAAGAAGTCAGTGGTCTAGAAATCAATTGTAAAGGGCCAGTGGTTTACAAATCAATATTGAAGAGTCAGTGGTTTAAAAAACAATAGTAAAAGGTCAGTGGTTTAGGAATCAATAGTAAAGGGTCAGTGGTATAGAAATCAATGGTAAAAATCAGTTGTATGGAAATCAATTGTAACGAGTGAATTGTCTAGAAATCAAGAGAAACGATTGAGTGGCCTAGAAATCAATTGTTAAGAGTATGTGGTCTGGAAATCAATATTAAAGAGTCAGTGGTCTGGAAATCAATATTAAAGAGTCAGTGGTCTGGAAATCAATAGTAAAGAGTATGTGGTGAAAAATCAATATTAAGAAGTCAGTGATCTAGAAATCAATAGTAACGAATCACTGGTCTGGAAATCAATAGCAAAGAGTCAGTGGTCTCAAAATCAAAAGTAAATAGTGAGTGGTCTAGAAATCAATTGTAAAAACTCAGTCGTCTAGAAATCAGTAGTAAAGGGTCAGTGGTCTGAAAATCAATAGTAACAATTTAGTGGTCCAGAATTCAATTGCAACGTGTCAGTAATCTAACAATAAATAGCAATAATCAGTGATCTAGAAATCAAAAGTAAAGAGTCAGACGTTTAGGAATCAGTAGTAAATGGTCAGTAGTATAGAAATCAATAGTAAAAGGCCAGTTGAATGGAAATCAATTTGAACGAGTCAGTTCTATAAAAATCAAGAAAAATGATTCAGTGGCCTAGAAATCAATAGTAAAGAGTATGTGGTCTGGAAATCAATAGTAAAGAGTATATGGTCTGGAAATCAATAGTGAAGGGTCAGTGGTCTAGAAATCAATAGTAACGAATCAGTGGTCTAGAAATCAATAGTAAAGGGTCAGTGGTAAAAAATCAATATTAAGAAGTCAGTAGTCTAGAAATCAATAGTAACGAATCAGTGGTCTAGAAATCAATAGTAAAGAGTCAGTGGTCTAGAAATCAATAGTAAAGAGTCAGTGGTCTAGAAATCATAAGTAAAGAGTCAGTCGTCTAGAAATCAACAGTGAAGGGTCAATGGCCTGGAAATCAATAGTAACGGGTTAGAAGTCAAAAAATCAATAGTAAAAAATCGGTTGTATAGAAATCAATAGAAACGAATCAGTTGTCTAGAAATCAATAGTAACGATTCAGCGGTCTGGAAATGAATAGTGAGGAGTCAGTTGTCTAGAAATGAATAGTATGGAATCAGTTGTTTAGAAATCAGTTGTAAAAAGTTAGTGGTTTAGAAATCAATAGTAAAGACACAGTGGTCTAGAAATTAATACTAAAGGGTCATTGGTCTAGAGATCAATAGTAACGAATCAGAGGGCTAGAAATCAAGAGTAAAAATCGGTGATATAGAAATCAGTAGAAAAGAGTCAGTTGTCTAAAAATCAATAATAAAAGGTCAGTGGTCTAGAAATCAATAGTAACAATTCAGTGTTCTAGTCATCAATAGCAAAAAGTCAGTAGTTTAGATATCAATAGTAAAGAGTTAGTGGTCTAGAAATCAATAGCAACGAGTCAGTGATCTAAAAATCAAAAGTAAAATGTGAGTGGTCAAGAAATCAACAGCAATGAGTCTGTTGTTTTGAAATCAATAGAAATGGTCATTGGTCAAGGAATCAATAGTAACGAGTCAGTGGTCTAGAAATCATAGTTTTGAGTCAGTGGTTTAGAAATCAATAGTAAATTTTAAGTGGCCTAAAAATCAAAAGTTAAGAGTCAGTGATTTAGAAATGAATCATAACGAGCTAGTGGTCTAGAAATCAATAGTAAGGAGTCTGTGGTATAGAGATCAGTAGTAAAGAGTCAGTGGTCTAGAAATCAATAGTAACGAGTCAGTGGTGTAGATATCAATAGTAACGAGTTAGTGGTCTAGAAATCAGTAGTAAAGAGTCAGTGGCGTAGAAATCAATTGTAAAGAGTCAGTGGTCGAGAAATCAATAGTAAAGAGTCAGTTGTCTAGAAATCAATAGTAACAAGTAAGCGGTCTAGAAATCAATAGTAAAGTCAAGGGCTGAAAATTGAATAGAAACAAGTCAGTAACCTAGAAATCAATAGTATGGAATAAAAAGTCTTGAAATCAATAGTAATGCGTCAGTGGTTTAAAAATCAATAGTAAAGAACCAGTGGTTCAAAAATCAACAGTAAAGAGTTAGTGGTCTAAAATCATTAGAAAATGTCAGTGTTTTAGAAATCAAAAGTAAAGAGTCAGTGGTCTAGAAATCAATAGTTAAGAGTCAGTGATCTAGAAATCAATCGTAAAAGCTAGTGGTCTAGAAATCAATAATAAGGAGACAGTGGTATAGAAATCAATAGTAAAGAGTCAGTGGTCTAGAAATCAAAAGTAAAGTGTGAGTGGTCAAAAAATCAACAGTAGTAAGTGTATATTTTTGAAATCAATAGTAAATGATCATTGGTCTAGGATTTAATAGTAAATATTCTGTGATTTAAAATCAATAATCACGAGTTAGTGGTCTGGAAATCAATAGGAAAAGTCTGTGGTCTGGAAATCAATAGTAAACAGTCAGTGGTCAAAAATCAATAGTAAAGGTTCAGTGGTCTAGAAATCAATAGTAAAAAGTCAGTTGTTTAAAAATCAATAACAAAAGTCTGTGGTCTAGAAAAAACAGTAACGAGTCGTGGTCTAAAATTAATAGTAAAGGGTCAGTGGTCTAGAAAACAATAGTAAAGAGTCAGTGGATTTAGAAGTAAATTGAAAAGTGTCAGTAGTTTAAAATCAATAGGTAAAGGGTCAGTAATCAGAAATCAATAACAAGAGTCAGTGGCATATAAATCAATAGTAAATAGTCAGTGGTCTAGAATTCAACAGTAAAGAGTAAGTTCTCTAGAAATCAATAGTAAAGAGTCAGTGGTCTAGAAATCAATAGGAAAGGGTCAGTGGTCCAGAAAAAACAGTAACGAGTCAGTTGTCTAAAAATTAATAGTAAATGGTCAGTTGTCTAGCAATCAATAGCAAAGAGTCAGTGGTTTAGAAATAAATTGAAATTAGTCAGTAGTCTAGAAATCAAAGGTAAAGAATCAGTGGTCTGAAAAGCAATAGTGAAAATTCAGTGGTTTAGAAATCAAAAGTAAACGTCAGTTGTCGAGAAATTTAATAGTAAAGAGTCAGTGGTGTAAAAAACAAATGGGAAAGAGAGTCAGGGTCTAGAAATCAATAGTAAAGTGACAGTGGTCTAGAAATCAATAGTGAGGAGTCAGCAGTCTAGAAATAATTGGAAAAAAATGTCAAGGGGTTAAAATTCAATAGAAACAAGTCAGTGGTCTAGAAATCAATAGTAAACGGTTAGTGTTCTAGAAATCAATAGTAACGAATCAGTGGTCTATAAATCAATAACAAAGAGTCAGTGGTCTAAAAATCATAAGTAAAGAGTCATTGGTCTTGAAATCAATAGTAAAGGGTAGTCGTCAAGAAATCAATAGTAAACTGTGAGTGGCCTGGAAATCAATAGTAACGGGCTAGTGGTCTAGAAGTAAATATTAAAGAGTCAGTTGCCCAGAAATCAAAAGTAAAGAGTCAGTGGTGTGGGAATCAATAGTAAATAGTAAGTGGTCTAGAAATCAATAGTAAAGAGTCAAGGGCTTAAAATTTAATAGAAACAAATCAGTGGTCTAGAAATCAATAGTGAAGAAACAGTGGTGAAGAAATCAATAGTGAAGAATCAGTGGTGAAGAAATCAAATGTAAACGGTGAGTGTTCTAAAAAACAGTTAAAAAGCAGTTGGCTAGAAATCAATAGTAATGCATCAGTGGTTTAGAAATCAAGAGGAATGAATAAGTGGCTTAGAAATCAATAGTAAAGAGGCAGTTGTCTGAAAATCAATAGTAAAAAGTCAGTGGTCCAGAAATCTATAGTAATAAGTGAGTGTCAACAAATCAATAGAAAAGGTCAGTGGTCTTGAAATCAACAGTAAAGAGTAAATTGTCTACAAATCAATAGTATAGAGACAGTATTATAGAAATCAATAATAAAGGGTCAGTGGTCTAGAAATCAATAATAATGAGCCAGTGGTTTAGAATTCAAAAGTAAAAAGTCAGGGAATCTTAAATCAATAGTAAAGGGTCAGTGGTTTAGGAATCAATAGTAAAGGGTCAGGGGTATAGAAATCAATAGTAAAGAGTCCGGGGTTAAAAAATCAATAATAATGAGCCAGTTGTTTAGAATTCAAAAGTAAAAAGTCAGGGAATCTTAAATCAATAGTAAAGGGTCAGTGGTTTAGAAATCAATAGTAAAGGGTCAGTGGTATAGAAATCAATAGTAAAGGATCAGGGGTTTAAAAATCAATAGTTTAGGGTCCGTGATATAGAAATCAATTGTAAAAAGTCAGTGGTCAAAATGTCAATAGTAAAGAGTCAGTTGCCTAGAAATCAATAGCAAAGAATGAGTGGTTTGGAAATCAATAGTAAAGGGTCAGAGGTGAAAAAACCAATGGGAAGAAGTCAGTGGTCTAGAAATCAATACTAACGATTCAGTGGCATAGAAATCAAAAGTAAAGAGTCAGTGGTGTAGAAATCAATAGTAAATAGTCAGTGGAATAGAAATCAATAGTAAAAATACAGTGGTCTAGAAATCAATAATAAGGAGTCAGCGGTCAAGAAATCAATAGTAAAGAGTGAAGGGCTTAAAATTCAAGAGAAACAAGTCAGAGGAGTAAATATAAATAGTAAGGATTCAGTGGTCTAGAAATCAATAGTATGGAATAAGTGGTCTGGAAATCAATAGTAAAGGGTCAGTGGTGAAAAATCAATGGCAAGAAGTCAGTGGTCTAGAAATAAATAGTAACGAACCAGTGGTTCAGAAATTAATAGTAAAGGATTATGGTTCTAGAAATCAACAGTAAAGAGTGAAAGGTCTAGGAATGAAGAGTAAAGAGTGAAAGGTCTAGGAATCAAGAGTAAATTGTCAGTGGTTTAGAAATAGGTAGCAAATAGTCAGTGATTTAGAAATTAATAGTAAAAAAACAGTGGTCTCGAAATGAAAAGTAACGAGTGTTAGTTGTCTGAAAATAAAATGTAACGAGTCACTGGTATAAAAACCAATAGTAAAGAGTTAGTGATCTACAAAGCAATAATAAAGGGTCAGTTGTTTAGAAATAAAAAGTAACGAGACAGTGGTCTAGAAATTAATAATAAAGGGTCATTGGTCTAGAAATCAATAGTAACGAGTCAGTGGTCTAGAAATCAATAGTAACGAGTCAGTGGTCTAGAAATCAATAGTAACGACTTAGAGAGCTAGAAATCAATAGTAAGAAATCGGTGGTCTGTAAATTAATAGTAAAAAGTCAGTGGTATAGGAATCAATAGTAAAGGGTCAGTGATACAGAAATGAATAGTAAAGGGTTAGGGGTTTAAAAATCAATAGTTTGAAGCGAGTGGTATAAAAATCAATTGTAGAAAGTCAATGGTCTAGAAATCAATAAAAACGAGTCAGTGGCCTAGAAATCAATAGTAAGGAGTCAGTCGTCTAAAATTCAATAGTAAAAAGTCAGTGGTTTGAAAAACAATAGTAAAGGGACAGTGGTATAAAAATCAATATCAAGACGTCAGGGGTCTAGAAATCAATAGTAACGAATCAGTGGTCCAGAATTCAATAGTAAAGAGGTTGTCGTCTAGAAATCAATAGTAAATTGTGAGTGGCCTGGAAATCAATAGTAAATTGTGAGTGGCCTGGAAATGAATAGTCATGGGTCAGTTGTATATAAATCAATAGTAAAGGGTCAGTTGTCTAGAAATCAATAAGAATGAGCCAGTGGTTTAAAAATCAAAAGTAAAAGTCAGGGAATCTTAAATCAATAGTAAAGGGTCAGTGGTTTAGAAATCAATAGTAAAGAGTCAGTGGTCTAGAAATCAATAGTAAAGGGTCAGGGGTTTAAAATCAATAATAATGAGTCAGTGGTTTAGAAATCAAAAGTAAAAAAGTCAGGGAATCATAAATCAATAGTAAGAGTCAGTGGTTTAGAAATCAATAGTAAAGATCAGTGGTTTAGAAATAAATAGTAAAAAAGTCAGTGGTTTAGAAATCAATAGTAAAGAGTCAGTGGTTTAGAAATCAATAGTAAAGAGTCAGTGGTCTAAAAAATCAATAGTAAAAATCAGTGGTCTAGAAATCAATAGTAACGAATCAGTGGTCTGGAAATCAATAGTAACGAGTCAGTGGTCTAGAAATCAATAGTAATGTGTCAGTGGTGTAAAAATCAAAGTAACGAGTCAGTGGTCTAGAAATCAATAGTAAAGAGTCAGTGGTCTAGAAATCAATAGTAAATCTTCAGTGGTCGAGAAATCAATAGTAAAGAGTAAGTGATCTGAAAATCAATAGTAAAATTCAGTGGTCTAGAAATCAATAGTAACGGGTCAGTGGTCAGGAATCAATAGTAAAAGTGAGTGGTTTAGAAATCAATAGTAAATAGTCAGTGGTATAGAAATCAATAGTAACTAGTCAGTGGTCTAGAAATCAATAGTAACGAGTCAGTGGTTTAGAAATCAATAGTAAAGAATCAGTGGTTCAAAAATCAATAGTAAAAGTCAGTGGTCTAGAAATCAATAGTAAGAAGTCAGTGGTATAGAAATCAATAGTAACGAGTAATTGGTCTAGAAATCAAGTGTAAAGAGTCAGTGGTCTAGAAATCAATAGTAAAAAGTCAGTGGTCTAGAAATCAATAATAAAGGGGAGTGGGTCAAAAAATTAATATTAAAAAGTCAGTGGTCTAGAAATCAATAGGAAAAATTCAGTGGTCTAGAAATCAATAGTGAGGAGTCAGCAGTCTAGAAATATTTGGAAAAAATTGTCAAGGGCTTAAAATTCAATAGAAACAAATCATTGGTCCAGAAATCAATAGTAACGAGTCAGTTGTCTAGAAATAAATAGTAACAATTTAGTGGGCTAAATATCAATAGTAAAAAATCGGTGGTCTAGAAATCAGTAGTAAAGGGTCAGTGGTATAGGAATCAATAGTAAAGGGTCAGTGGTACAGAAATCAATAGTAAATGGTTAGGGGGTTTAAAAATCAATAGTTTGAAGTCAGTGGTATGAAAATCAATTGTAGAAAGACAGTGGTCTAGAAATCAAGAAAAACGAGTCAGTGGCCCAGAAATGAATAGTAACGAATCAGTGGTCTAGAAATCAGTAGTAAAGAGTCAGTGGCGTAGAAATCAATTGTAAAGAGTCAGTGGTCGAGAAATCAATAGTAAAGAGTCAGTTGTCTAGAAATCAATAGTAACAAGTAAGCGGTCTAGAAATCAATAGTAAAGAGTCAAGGGCTGAAAATTGAATAGAAAAAAGTCAGTAACCTAGAAATCAATAGTATGGAATATAAAGTCTTGAAATCAATAGTAATGGGTCAGTGGTTTAAAAATCAATAGTAAAGAACCAGTGGTTCAAAAATCAACAGTAAAGAGTTAGTGGTCTAAAAATCATTAGAAAATGTCAGTGTTTTAGAAATCAAAAGTAAAGAGTCAGTGGTCTAGAAATCAATAGTTAAGAGTCAGTGATCTAGAAATCAATCGTAAAAAGCTAGTGGTCTAGAAATCAATAATAAGGAGACAGTGGTATAGAAATAATCAATAGTAAAGAGTCAGTGGTCTAGAAATCAAAAGGAAAAGTGTGAGTGGTCAAAAAATCAACAGTAGTAAGTGTATATTTTTGAAATCAATAGTAAATGATCATTGGTCTAGGATTTAATAGTAAATATTCAGTGATTTAAAAATCAATAATCACGAGTTAGTGGTCTAAAATCAATAGCAAAAAGTCTGTGGTCTGGAAATCAATAGTAAACAGTCAGTGGTCAAAAAATCAATAGTAAAGGTTCAGTGGTCTAGAAATCAATAGTAAAAAAGTCAGTTGTCTAAAAATCAATAAGAAAAGTCTGTGGTCTAGAAAAAAAAAAAGAAAGAAAGCAGTAACGAGTTCGTGGTTTAAAATTAATAGTAAAGGGTCAGTAACCCAGAAATCAATAACAAGAGTCAGTGGCATATAAATCAATAGTAAAGAGTCAGTGGTCTAGAATTCAGCAGTAAAGAGTAAGTTCTATAGAAAACAATAGTAAAGAGTCGGTGGTCTACAAATGAATAGGAAAGGGTCTGTGGTCCAGAAAAAACAGTAGCGAGACAGTTGTCTAAAATTAATAGTAAATGGTCAGTTGTCTAGCAATCAATAGCAAAGAGTCAGTGGTTTAGAAATAAATTGAAATTAGTCAGTAGTCTAGAAATCAAGGTAAAGAATCAGTGGTCTGAAAATCAATTGGGAAAATTCAGTGGTTTAGAAATCAAAAGTAAACGTCAGTTGTCGAGAATTTAATAGTAAAGAGTCAGTGGTGTAAAAACAAATGGGAAAGGGTCAGGGTCTAGAAATCAATAGTAAAGTGACAGTGGTCTAGAAATCAATAGTGAGAGTCAGCAGTCTAGAAATAATTGGAAAAAAATGTCAAGGGGTTAAAATTCAATAGAAACAAGTCAGTGGTCTAGAAATCAATAGTAAGGAGTCAATGGTCTAGAAAGCAATAGTATGGAATCATTGGTATAAAAATCAATAGTAAAGGGTCAGTGGTCTAGAAATCAATAGTAAACGGTGAGTGTTCTAGAAATCAATAGTAAACGGTGAGTGTTCTAGAAATCAATAGTAACGAATCAGTGGTCTAGAAATCAATAACAAAGAGTCAGTGGTCTAAAAATCATAAGTAAAGAGTCATTGGTCTTGAAATCAATAGTAAAGAGGTAGTCGTCAAGAAATCAATAGTAAACTGTGAGTGGCCTGGAAATCAATAGTAACGGGCTAGTGGTCAAAACATCAAGAGTCAGGAATCAGTTTCTAGAAATCAATAGTAACGAGTAAGTGGTCTAGAAGTAAATATTAAAGAGTCAGTTGCTTAGAAATCAAAAGTAAAGAGTCAGTGGTGTAGAAATCAATAGTAAATAGTCAGTGGTCTAGAAATCAATAGTAAAGAGTCAAGGGCTTAAAATTTAATAGAAACAAATCAGTGGTCTAGAAATCAATAATGAAGAATCAGTGGTGAAGAAATCAATAGTGAAGAATCAGTGGTGAAGAAATCAAATGTAAACGGTGAGTGTTCTAAAAAACAGTTAAGAAGCAGTTGGCTAGAAATCAATAGTAATGCATCAGTGGTTTAGAAATCAAGAGGAATGAATAAGTGGCTTAGAAATCAATAGTAAAGAGGCAGTTGTCTGAAAATCAATAGTAAAAAGTCAGTGGTCCAGAAATCTATAGTAATAAGTGAGTGTCAACAAATCAATAGAAAAAGGTCAGTGGTCTTGAAATCAACAGTGAAGAGTAAATTGTCTACAAATCAATAGTATAGAGACAGTGGTATAGAAATCAATAGCAAACGGTCGTCAGTATTCTAGAAATTAATAGTAACGAGTCAGTGGCCTAAAAATCAAAAGTAAAGAGTCAGTGGTGTAGGAATCAATTGTAAAGAGTCAGTGGTCTAGAAATCAATGGTAAAAGTGTGTTGTCTGGAAATCAATGGTAAAGAGTCAGTGGTCTAGAAATCAATAGTAAAGAGTCAGTGTTCTAAAATCAATAGTGAAGGGTCAGTGGTCTAGGAATCAATAGTAAAGGTTCAGTGGTCTAGAAATCAATAGTAACGAGTCAGTGGTCTAGAAATCAATAGTAACGAGTTAGTGGTCTAGAAATCAATAGTAAAGAGTCAGTGGCGTATAAATCAATTGTAAAAAGTCAGTGGTCGAGAAATCAATAGTAAAGAGTCAGTTGTCTAGAAATCAATAGTAAAGAGTCAAGGCCTGAAAATTGAATAGAAAAAAGTCAGTAACCTAGAAATCAATAGTATGGAATAAAAAGTCTTGAAATCAATAGTAATGGGTCAGTGGTTTAAAAATCAATAGTAAAGAACCAGTGGTTCAAAATCAACAGTAAAGAGTTAGTGGTCTAAAATCATTAGAAAATGTCAGTGTTTTAGAAATCAAAAGTAAAGAGTCAGTGGTCTAGAAATCAATAGTTAAGAGTCAGTGATCTAGAAATCAATCGTAAAAAGCTAGTGGTCTAGAAATCAATAATAAAGAGACAGTGGTATAGAAATCAATAGTAAAGAGTCAGTGGTCTAGAAATCAAAAGTAAAGTGTGAGTGGTCAAAAAATCAACAGTAGTAAGTGTATATTTTTTGAAATCAATAGTAAATGATCATTGGTCTAGATTTAATAGTAAATATTCTGTGATTTAAAAATCAATAATCACGAGTTAGTGGTCTGGAAATCAATAGTAAAGTCTGTGGTCTGGAAATCAATAGTAAACAGTCAGTGGTCAAAAATCAATAGTAAAGGTTCAGTGGTCTAGAAATCAATAGTAAAAGTCAGTTGTCTAAAATCAATAAGAAAAGTCTGTGGTCTAGAAAAAACAGTAACGAGTTCGTGGTTTAAAATTAATAGTAAAGGGTCAGTAACCCAGAAATCAATAACAAGAGTCAGTGGCATATAAATCAATAGTAAAGAGTCAGTGGTCTAGAATTCAACAGTAAAGAGTAAGTTCTATAGAAAACAATAGTAAAGAGTCGGTGGTCTACAAATGAATAGGAAAGGGTCTGTGGTCCAGAAAAAAAAACAGTAGCGAGACAGTTGTCTAAAAATTAATAGTAAATGGTCAGTTGTCTAGCAATCAATAGCAAAGAGTCAGTGGTTTAGAAATAAATTGAAATTAGTCAGTAGTCTAGAAATCAAAGGTAAAGAATCAGTGGTCTGAAAATCAATTGGGAAAATTCAGTGGTTTAGAAATCAAAGTAAACGTCAGTTGTCGAGAATTTAATAGTAAAGAGTCAGTGGTGTAAAAAAAAATGGGAAAGGGTCAGGGTCTAGAAATCAATAGTAAAGTGACAGTGGTCTAGAAATCAATAGTGAGGAGTCAGCAGTCTAGAAATAATTGGAAAAAAAAAAATGTCAAGGGGTTAAAATTCAATAGAAACAAGTCAGTGGTCTAGAAATCAATAGTAAGGAGTCAATGGTCTAGAAAGCAATAGTATGGAATCATTGGTATAAAAATCAATAGTAAAAGGGTCAGTGGTCTAGAAATCAATAGTAAACGGTCAGTGTTCTAGAAATCAATAGTAAACGGTGAGTGTTCTAGAAATCAATAGTAACGAATCAGTGGTCTAGAAATCAATAACAAAGAGTCAGTGGTCTAAAATCATAAGTAAAGAGTCATTGGTCTTGAAATCAATAGTAAAGAGGTAGTGGTCAAGAAATCAATAGTAAACTGTGAGTGGTCTGGAAATCAATAGTAACGGGCTAGTGGTCAAAAATCAAGAGTCGAGAATCAGTTTCTAGAAATCAATAGTAACGAGTAAGTGGTCTAGAAGTAAATAGTAAAGAGTCAGTTGTCCAGAAATCAAAAGTAAAGAGTCAGTGGTGTGGGAATCAATAGTAAATAGTCAGTGGTCTAGAAATCAATAGTAAAGAGTCAAGGGCTTAAAATTTAATAGAAACAAATCAGTGGTCTAGAAATCAATAATGAAGAATCAGTGGTGAAGAAATCAATAGTGAAGAATCAGTGGTGAAGAAATCAAATGTAAACGGTGAGTGTTCTAAAAACAGTTAAGAAGCAGTTGGCTAGAAATCAATAGTAATGCATCAGTGGTTTAGAAATCAAGAGGAATGAATAAGTGGCTTAGAAATCAATAGTAAAGAGGCAGTTGTCTGAAAATCAATAGTAAAAGTCAGTGGTCCAGAAATCTATAGTAATAAGTGAGTGTCAACAAATCAATAGAAAAAAGTCAGTGGTCTTGAAATCAACAGTGAAAGAGTAAATTGTCTACAAATCAATAGTATAGAGACAGTGGTATAGAAATCAATAGTAAACGGTCGTCAGTATTCTAGAAATCAATAGTAACGAGTCAGTGGCCTAAAAAATCAAGTAAAGAGTCAGTGGTGTAGGAATCAATAGTAAAGAGTCAGTGGTCTAGAAATCAATAGTAAAAGACAGTTGTCTAGAAATCAATGGTAAAGTGTGTTGTCTGAAAATCAATGGTAAAGAGTCAGTGGTCTAGAAATCAATAGTAAAGAGTCAGTGTTCTAAAATCAATAGTAAAGGGTCAGTGGTCTAGAAATCAATAGTAAAGGGTCAGTGGTCTAGAAATCAATAGTAACGAGTCAGTGGTCTAGAAATCAATAGTAACGAGTTAGTGGTCTAGAAATCAATGTAAAGAGTCAGTGGCGTATAAATCAATAGTAAAAGTCAGTGGTCTAGAAATCAATAGTAAAGAGTCAGTTGTCTAGAAATCAATAGTAAAGAGTCAAGGCCTGAAAATTGAATAGAAAAAAAAGTCAGTAACCTAGAAATCAATAGTATGGAATAAAAAAGTCTTGAAATCAATAGTAATGGGTCAGTGGTTTAAAATCAATAGTAAAGAACCAGTGGTTCAAAATCAATAGTAAAGAACCAGTGGTTCAAAAAATCAATAGTAAAGAGTTAGTGGTCTAAAATCATTAGAAAATGTCAGTGTTTTAGAAATCAAAAGTAAAGAGTCAGTGGTCTAGAAATCAATAGTAAAGAGTCAGTGGTCTAGAAATCAATAGTAAAGAGTCAGTGGTCTAGAAATCAATAGTAAAAGGTCAGTGGTCCAGAAAAAAATAGTAGCGAGTCAGTTGTCTACAAATGAATAGGAAAAGGTCTGTGGTCCAGAAAAAACAGTAGCGAGTCAGTTGTCTAAAAATTAATAGTAAATGGTCAGTTGTCTAGCAATCAATAGCAAAGATTCAGATGTTTAGAAATAAATTGAAATTAGTCAGTAGTCTAGAAATCAATGGTAAAGAATCAGTGGTCTGAAAATCAATTGGGAAAATTCAGTGGTTTAGAAATCAAAAGTAAACGTCAGTTGTCGAGAATTTAATAGTAAAGAGTCAGTGGTGTAAAAAACGAATGGAAAAGGGTCAGGGTCTAGAAATCAATAGTAAAGTGACAGTGGTATAGGTATCAATAGTAAGAGTCAGTGCTGCAGAAATCAATTGTAAATAGACAATGGTATAGAAATCAATAGTGAAAAGCCAATGGTCCAGAAATCAACAGTAAAGAGTCAGTGGTCTAGAAATAAATAATAACGAGTCAGTGGCTTAGATATCAATAGTAAAGAGCCAGTGGTCCTGAAATCAATAGTAAAGAGTCAATGGTCAAGAAATCAATAGTAAAGAGTCAATGGTCTATAAATGAATAGTAAAGATCAGAGGTCTAGAAATCAATAGTAAAGAGTCAGTGATGTAGAAATCAATAGAAAAGGGTCAGTGGTCCAGAAATCTATAGTAAAGAGTGAGTGGTCTAAAATCAATAGTAACAATTCAGTGGTCTAGAAATCATAGCATTGAATCAGTGGTTTAGAAATCAATAGTGAATATCAGTGGTCTAGAAATCAATAGTAAAGGATCAGTGGTTTAAAATCAATAGTAATCACTCATTAGTCTAAAATCAATAGCAAAGGGTCATTGGTATAGAAATCAATAGTAGTGAGTCAGTAGTCTAAAATCAATGATAAGAGTCAGTGGTCTAGAAATCAATAGTAACCAGTCAGTTGTCTAGAAATCAATAGTAATGAGTTAGTGGTCTAAAAATCAATAGTAAAGGGTCAGTGGTTTAAAATCAATAGTAAACAGTCAGTGGTCTAGAAATCAATAGTAAAGAGTCAATGGTCTCGAAATCAATATCAACGATTAAGTGGTCTAGAAATCAATAGTAAAACGTCAGTGGTCTATGAATGAATAGTAAAGATCAGTGGTCTAGAAATCAATAGTAAAGAGTCAGTGGTCTAAAATCAATAGTAACAATTCAGTGGTCTAGAAATCATAGCATTGAATCAGTGGTTTAGAAATCAATAGTGAATATCAGTGGTCTAGAAATCAATAGTAAAGGATCAGTGGTTTAAAATAAATAGTAATCACTCATTAGCCTAAAATCGGTAGCAAAGGGTTAGTGGTATAGAAATCAATAGTAAAGAGTCAGTGGTCTAGAAATTAAAAGTAAAGTGTCAGTGGTTTAGAAATCAATAGTAATGAGTCAGTAGTTTAGAAATCAATAGTAAAGAGTCAGTGGTCTAGGAATCAGTAATAAAGAGTCAGTGTTCTAGAAATCAATAGTAAGAATTCAGTGGTGTAGAAATCAATAGTAAAGAGTCAGTTCTCTAAAATCAATAGTAAAGAGTCGGTGGTCTTAAAATCAATAGAAAGAGTCTGTGGTCTATAAATCAACAGTAACGAGTCAGTGGTCTAAAATTAATAGTAAATGTAAGTGGTCTAGAAATCAATAGTGAAACGTCAGTGGTTTAGAAATCAATTCAAAATAGTCAGTAGTCTAGAAATCAACGGTAAAGAGTCAGTGGTCTGAAAATCAATAGTGAAAAGTCAGTGGTATAGAAATCAATAGTAAAAGTCAGTGGTCTAGAATTTAATAGTAAAGAATCAGTGGTCTAGAAATCAATAGTAACGAGTCAGTTGTCTAAAATAAATTGTAAAAATTCAGTAGTCTAGAAATCAAAGTATCGAGTCAGTGGTTTAGAAATCAATAGTAAATATTCAGTGGTCTAGAAATCAATAGTAGTGACTCAGCAGTCTAAAATCGGTAGTAAAGGGTCACTGGTATAGAAATCAATAGTAAAAAGTCAGTGACCTAGAAATTAATAGTAAAATGGTCAGTGGCCTAGAAATGAATAGTAAAAAGTCAGTGGTTTATGAATCAATAGTAAAGAGTCAGTGGTCTAGAAATCAATAAAAGGTTCAGTGGTAAAGAAATCAGTAATAAAACGTCAATATCTGGAAAACAATAGTGACAAGTCAGTTGTCTTTAAATCAGTAGTGACGAGTCAGTTGTCTAGAAATCAATAGTAAAGAGTCTGTAATTTAGAAATCAATTGTAAACAGTCAGTGGTGTAAAAATCAATAGTAAAGAGTCAATGGTCTAGAAATCAACAGTAACGAGTCAGTGGTCTAGAAAACAATAGTAAAGAGTCATTGGTCTGAAAATCACTAGTACAATTCAGTGGTCTAATGGTCATAGTATCGAGTCAGTGTTATAGAAATCAATAGTAAATATTCAGTGGTCTAGAAATCAATAGTAAATGGTCAGTGGTTTATAAATCAATAGCAATGACTCTGTAGTCAAAAAATCGTTTGTAAAAGTCAGTGGTATAAAATCAATAGTAATGGGTCAGTGGTATAGTAATCAATAGTGACAAGTCAGTTGTCTAGAAATCAATAGTAACGAGTCAGTTGTCTAGAAATCAATAATAAAGAGTCAGTAGTCTAGAAATCAACAGTAAAGAATCAGTGGTCTAGAAATCAAAGAAAAGAGTCAGCAGTCTGGAAATAAATAGTAACGAGTCAGTGGTCTAGATATCAAAAGTAAAGTTTCAGTGGTCAAGAAATCAACAGTAATGAGTCAGTGGTCCAGAAAACAATTATAAATAATCCGTGGACTAAAAATCAATAGTAAAGAGTCAGTGATCTAGAAATCAATAGTAACGAGTTAGTGGTCTAGAAATCAATAAAAAAGTCAGTAATCTAGAAATCAATAGTAACGAATTAGTGGTATAAATATCAATAGTAAAATGTCACAGCTGTAGAAATCAATAGTAAAGAGTCAGTGGTCTAGAATTCAACAGTAAAGAGTCAGTGGTTTAGAAATCAATAGTAATGAGTCAGTAGTCTAGAAATGAATAGTAAAGGATCAGTGGTCTAGAAATCAAAAGTAAAAAGTCAGTGGTCTAGAAATTAATAATAAAGGTTCAATGGTCTAGTATTCAAGAGTAATGAGTCAGTAGTCTAGAAATCTGTGGTAAAGAGTCAGTTGTCTAGAAATCAATAGTAAAGAGTCAGTGTTCTAAAATCAATAGTGAAGGGTCACTGGTCTAGGAATCAATGGTAAAGGTTCAGTGGTCTAGAAATCAATAGTAACGAGGCAGTTGTCTAGAAATCAATAGTAAAGAGTCCGTGGTCTAGAAATCAATCGTGAAAGGTCAGTGGTCTAGAAATTAATAGTAAAGAGTCAGTGGTCTAGAAACCAATAGCAACGAATCAGTGGTCAAGAAATCAAAAGTAAAGTGTCAGTAGTCAAGTAATCAACGGTAATGAGTCAGTAGTCTAGAAATCAATAGTAAATGGTTATTGGTCTAGGAATCAATAGTAAAGAGTCAGTGGTCTGGAAATCAATTGTAAAAAGTCAGTGATTTAGATATCAAAGTATCGAGTCAGTGGTTTAGAAATAAATAGTAAATATTTAAAGGTCTAGAAATCAATAGTAATGACTTAGTAGTCTATAAATCGGTAGTAAAGGGTCAGGGGTATAGAAATCAATAATAAAAAAAGTCAGTGAACTAGAAATCAATAGTGAAGAGTCAGTGGTCTAGAAATCAGTAGTGAAGGGTCAGTGGTCTAGAAATCAATATTAAAGAGTAAGTTGTCTTCAAATCAATAGTAAAGAGTCAGTGGTCTGAAAATCAATAGTAACGAGCAGTGGTCTACAAATCAATAGTAAATGGTCAGTAGTCTAGAAATCAATAGTAATGAGTCAGTAATCTAGAAATCAATAGTAAAGGATCAGTGGTCTAGAAATCAATAGTAAAGAGTCAGTAGTCTAAAATCAATAGTAAAGAGTCAGTGGTATAGAAATCAATTTAAAATAGTCAGTAGTCTAGAAATCAATGGTAAAGGGTCAGTGGTCAAGAAATCAATAGTAAAGAAGCAGTGGTCTTAAAATCAATAGTAACAATTCAGTGGTCTAGAAATCATAGTATCGAGTCAGTGGTTTAGAAATCAATAGTAAATATTCAGTGGTCTAGAAATCATAGTATCGAGTCAGTGGTTTAGAAATCGATATTAAATATTCAGTAATCTAGAAATCAATAGTAAAAGGTCAGTGGTTTATAAATCAATAGTAATGACTCAGTGGTCTAGAAATGAATAGTAAAGGGTCAGTGGTCCAGAAAAAACAGTAGCGAGTCAGTTGTCTAAAAATTAATAGTAAATGGTCAGTTGTCTAGCAATCAATAGTAAAGATTCAGATGTTTAGAAATAAATTGAAATTAGTCAGTAGTCTAGAAATCAATGGTAAAGAATCAGTGGTCTGAAAATCAATTGTGAAAATTCAGTGGTTTAGAAATCAAAAGTAAACGTCAGTTGTCGAGAATTTAATAGTAAAGAGTCAGTGGTGTAAAAAACAAATGGGAAAGGGTCAGGGGTCTAGAAATCAATAGTAAAGTTACAGTGGTATAGGTATCAATAGTAAGAGTCAGTGCTGCAGAAATCAATTGTAAATAGACAATGGTATAGAAATCAATAGTAAAAGTCAGTGGTCCAGAAATCAACAGTAAAGAGTCAGTGGTCTAGAAATAAATAATAACGAGTCAGTGGTTTAGAAATCAATAGTAAAGAGCCAGTGGTCCTGAAATCAATAGTAAAGAGTCAATGGTCAAGAAATCAATAGTAAAGAGTCAATGGTCTATAAATGAATAGTAAAGATCAGTGGTCTAGAAATCAATAGTAAAGAGTCAATTGTCTAGGAATCAATAGTAACGAGTCAGTGGTTTAGAAATCCTTTTTAATTATTCAGTGGTCTAGAAATCAATAGAAATGAGTCAGTGGTTTAGAATTCAATTGTAACGAGTGAGTGGTGCAGAAATCAATAGTAAAGGAACAGTGGTCTAGAAATCAATAGAAACGAGTCAGTGGTTTACATATCAATAGAAAGAATCAGTGTTTTAGAAATCAATAGTAAAGGGTCAGTGGTACAGAAATCAATAGTAAATGGATAGGGGGTTTAAAAATCAATAGTTTGAAGTCAGTGGTATGAAAATCAATTGTAGAAAGACAGTGGTCTAGAAATCAAGAAAAACGAGTCAGTGGCCCAGAAATGAATAGTAACGAATCAGTGGTCTAGAAATCAGTAGTAAAGAGTCAGTGGCGTAGAAATCAATTGTAAAGAGTCAGTGGTCGAGAAATCGATAGTAAAGAGTCAGTTGTCTAGAAATCAATAGTAACAAGTAAGCGGTCTAGAAATCAATAGTAAAGAGTCAAGGGCTGAAAATTGAATAGAAAAAAGTCAGTAACCTAGAAATCAATAGTATGGAATATAAAGTCTTGAAATCAATAGTAATGGGTCAGTGGTTTAAAAATCAATAGTAAAGAACCAGTGGTTCAAAAATCAACAGTAAAGAGTTAGTGGTCTAAAAATCATTAGAAAATGTCAGTGTTTTAGAAATCAAAAGTAAAGAGTCAGTGGTCTAGAAATCAATAGTTAAGAGTCAGTGATCTAGAAATCAATCGTAAAAAGCTAGTGGTCTAGAAATCAATAATAAGGAGACAGTGGTATAGAAATAATCAATAGTAAAGAGTCAGTGGTCTAGAAATCAAAAGGAAAAGTGTGAGTGGTAAAAAAATCAACAGTAGTAAGTGTATATTTTTGAAATCAATAGTAAATGATCATTGGTCTAGGATTTAATAGTAAATATTCTGTGATTTAAAAATCAATAATCACGAGTTAGTGGTCTGGAAATCAATAGCAAAAGTCTGTGGTCTGGAAATCAATAGTAAACAGTCAGTGGTCAAAAAATCAATAGTAAAGGATCAGTGGTCTAGAAATCAATAGTAAAAGTCAGTTGTCTAAAATCAATAAGAAAAAGTCTGTGGTCTAGAAAAAAACAGTAACGAGTTCGTGGTTTAAAAATTAATAGTAAAGGGTCAGTAACCCAGAAATCAATAACAAGAGTCAGTGGCATATAAATCAATAGTAAAGAGTCAGTGGTCTAGAATTCAACAGTAAAGAGTAAGTTCTATAGAAAACAATAGTAAAGAGTCGGTGGTCTACAAATGAATAGGAAAGGGTCTGTGGTCCAGAAAAAACAGTAGCGAGACAGTTGTCTAAAAATTAATAGTAAATGGTCAGTTGTCTAGCAATCAATAGCAAAGAGTCAGTGGTTTAGAAATAAATTGAAATTAGTCAGTAGTCTAGAAATCAAAGGTAAAGAATCAGTGGTCTGAAAATCAATTGGGAAAATTCAGTGGTTTAGAAATCAAAAGTAAACGTCAGTTGTCGAGAATTTAATAGTAAAGAGTCAGTGGTGTAAAAAACAAATGGGAAAGGGTCAGGGTCTAGAAATCAATAGTAAAGTGACAGTGGTCTAGAAATCAATAGTGAGGAGTCAGCAGTCTAGAAATAATTGGAAAAAAATGTCAAGGGGTTAAAATTCAATAGAAACAAGTCAGTGGTCTAGAAATCAATAGTAAGGAGTCAGTGGTCTAGAAAGCAATAGTATGGAATCATTGGTATAAAAATAAATAGTAAAGGGTCAGTGGTCTAGAAATCAATAGTAAACGGTGAGTGTTCTAGAAATCAATAGTAAACGGTGAGTGTTCTAGAAATCAATAGTAACGAATCAGTGGTCTATAAATCAATAACAAAGAGTCAGTGGTCTAAAAATCATAAGTAAAGAGTCATTGGTCTTGAAATCAATAGTAAAGAGGTAGTCGTCAAGAAATCAATAGTAAACTGTGAGTGGCCTGGAAATCAATAGTAACGGGCTAGTGGTCAAAACATCAAGAGTCAGGAATCAGTTTCTAGAAATCAATAGTAACGAGTAAGTGGTCTAGAAGTAAATATTAAAGAGTCAGTTGCCCAGAAATCAAAAGTAAAGAGTCAGTGGTGTGGGAATCAATAGTAAATAGTCAGTGGTCTAGAAATCAATAGTAAAGAGTCAAGGGCTTAAAATTTAATAGAAACAAATCAGTGGTCTAGAAATCAATAATGAAGAATCAGTGGTGAAGAAATCAATAGTGAAGAAACAGTGGTGAAGAAATCAAATGTAAACTGTGAGTGTTCTAAAAAACAGTTAAGAAGCAGTTGGCTAGAAATCAATAGTAATGCATCAGTGGTTTAGAAATCAAGAGGAATGAATAAGTGGCTTAGAAATCAATAGTAAAGAGGCAGTTGTCTGAAAATCAATAGTAAAAAGTCAGTGGTCCAGAAATCTATAGTAATAAGTGAGTGTCAACAAATCAATACAAAAAGGTCAGTGGTCTTGAAATCAACAGTGAAAGAGTAAATTGTCTACAAATCAATAGTATAGAGACAGTGGTATAGAAATCAATAGTAAACGGTCGTCAGTATTCTAGAAATCAATAGTAACGAGTCAGTGGTCTAAAAATCAAAAGTAAAGAGTCAGTGGTGTAGGAATCAATTGTAAAGAGTCAGTGGTCTAGAAATCAATGGTAAAAGTGTGTTGTCTGGAAATGAATAGTAAAGGATCAGTGGTCTAGAAATCAAAAGTAAAAAGTCAGTGGTCTAGAAATTAATAATAAAGGTTCAATGGTCTAGAATTCAAGAGTAATGAGTCAGTGGTCTAGAAATCAATAGTAAAGAGTCAGTGGTCTAGAAATCAATAGTAAAGAGTCAGTGTTCTAAAATCAATAGTAAAGGGTCAGTGGTCTAGAAATCAATAGTAAAGGTTCAGTGGTCTAGAAATCAATAGTAACGAGTCAGTTGTCTAGAAATCAATAGTAAAGAGTCAGTGGTCTAGAAATCAATAGTGAAAGGTCAGTGGTCTAGAAATCAATAGTAAAGAGTCAGTGGTCTAGAAATCAATAGTAACGAATCAGTGGTCAAGAAATCAATAGTAAAGTGTCAGTGGTCAAGTAATCAACAGTAATGAGTCAGTGGTCTAGAAATCAATAGTAAATGGTTAGTGGTCTAGAAATCAATAGTAAAGAGTCAGTGGTCTGGAAATCAATTGTAAAAAGTCAGTGATTTAGAAATCAAAGTAAAGAGTCAGTGGTTTAGAAATCAATAGTAAATATTTAAAGGTCTAGAAATCAATAGTAATGAGTTAGTGGTCTAGAAATCAATAGTAAAGGGTCAGTGGTATAGAAATCAATAATAAAAAGTCAGTGAACTAGAAATCAATAGTGAAGAGTCAGTGGTCTAGAAATTAATAGTGAAGGGTCAGTGGTCTAGAAATCAATAGTAAAGAGTCAGTTGTCTTCAAATCAATAGTAAAGAGTCAGTGGTCTGAAAATCAATTGTAACGAGCAGTGGTCTAGAAATCAATAGTAAATGGTCAGTGGTCTAGAAATCAATAGTAATGAGTCAGTGGTCTAGAAATCAATAGTAAAGGATCAGTGGTCTAGAAATCAATAGTAAAGAGTCAGTAGTCTAAAAATCAATAGTAAAGAGTCAGTGGTATAGAAATCAATTTAAAATAGTCAGTAGTCTAGAAATCAATAGTAAAGGGTCAGTGGTCAGAAATCAATAGTAAAGAAGCAGTGGTCTTAAAATCAATAGTAACAATTCAGTGGTCTAGAAATCAATAGTATCGAGTCAGTGGTTTAGAAATCAATAGTAAATATTCAGTGGTCTAGAAATCATAGTAAAGAGTCAGTGGTTTAGAAATCAATAGTAAATATTCAGTAATCTAGAAATCAATAGTAAAAGGTCAGTGGTTTAGAAATCAATAGTAATGAGTCAGTGGTCTAGAAATCAATAGTAAAGGGTCAGTGGTCCAGAAAAAACAGTAGCGAGTCAGTTGTCTAAAAATCAATAGTAAATGGTCAGTTGTCTAGAAATCAATAGCAAAGATTCAGTGTTTAGAAATAAATTGAAATTAGTCAGTAGTCTAGAAATCAATGGTAAAGAATCAGTGGTCTGAAAATCAATAGTGAAAATTCAGTGGTTTAGAAATCAAAAGTAAACGTCAGTTGTCGAGAATTTAATAGTAAAGAGTCAGTGGTGTAAAAAAACAAATGGGAAAGGGTCAGGGTCTAGAAATCAATAGTAAAGTTACAGTGGTATAGGTATCAATATTAAGAGTAAGTGCTGAAGAAATCAATTGTAAATAGACAATGGTATAGAAATCAATAGTGAAAAGTCAGTGGTCCAGAAATCAACAGTAAAGAGTCAGTGGTCTAGAAATAAATAATAACGAGTCAGTGGTTTAGAAATCAATAGTAAAGAGTCAGTGGTCTGAAATCAATAGTAAAGAGTCAGTGGTCAAGAAATCAATAGTAAAGAGTCAGTGGTCTAGAAATCAATAGTAAAGATCAGTGGTCTAGAAATCAATAGTAAAGAGTCAATTGTCTAGAAATCAATAGTAACGAGTCAGTGGTTTAGAAATCAATAGTAATTATTCAGTGGTCTAGAAATCAATAGAAATGAGTCAGTGGTTTAGAATTCAATTGTAACGAGTGAGTGGTGCAGAAATCAATAGTAAAGGAACAGTGGTCTAGAAACAATAGAAACGAGTCAGTGGTTTACATATCAATAGAAAGAATCAGTGTTTTAGAAATCAATAGTAAAGGGTCAGTGGTACAGAAATCAATAGTAAATGGTTAGGGGGTTTAAAAATCAATAGTTTGAAGTCAGTGGTATGAAAATCAATTGTAGAAAGACAGTGGTCTAGAAATCAAGAAAAACGAGTCAGTGGCCCAGAAATGAATAGTAACGAATCAGTGGTCTAGAAATCAGTAGTAAAGAGTCAGTGGCGTAGAAATCAATTGTAAAGAGTCAGTGGTCGAGAAATCGATAGTAAAGAGTCAGTTGTCTAGAAATCAATAGTAACAAGTAAGCGGTCTAGAAATCAATAGTAAAGAGTCAAGGGCTGAAAATTGAATAGAAAAAAGTCAGTAACCTAGAAATCAATAGTATGGAATATAAAGTCTTGAAATCAATAGTAATGGGTCAGTGGTTTAAAAATCAATAGTAAAGAACCAGTGGTTCAAAAATCAACAGTAAAGAGTTAGTGGTCTAAAAATCATTAGAAAATGTCAGTGTTTTAGAAATCAAAAGTAAAGAGTCAGTGGTCTAGAAATCAATAGTTAAGAGTCAGTGATCTAGAAATCAATCGTAAAAAGCTAGTGGTCTAGAAATCAATAATAAGGAGACAGTGGTATAGAAATAATCAATAGTAAAGAGTCAGTGGTCTAGAAATCAAAAGGAAAAGTGTGAGTGGTCAAAAAATCAACAGTAGTAAGTGTATATTTTTGAAATCAATAGTAAATGATCATTGGTCTAGGATTTAATAGTAAATATTCTGTGATTTAAAAATCAATAATCACGAGTTAGTGGTCTGGAAATCAATAGCAAAAGTCTGTGGTCTGGAAATCAATAGTAAACAGTCAGTGGTCAAAAAATCAATAAGAAAAAGTCTGTGGTCTAGAAAAAAACAGTAACGAGTTCGTGGTTTAAAAATTAATAGTAAAGGGTCAGTAACCCAGAAATCAATAACAAGAGTCAGTGGCATATAAATCAATAGTAAAGAGTCAGTGGTCTAGAATTCAACAGTAAAGAGTAAGTTCTATAGAAAACAATAGTAAAGAGTCGGTGGTCTACAAATGAATAGGAAAGGGTCTGTGGTCCAGAAAAAACAGTAGCGAGACAGTTGTCTAAAAATTAATAGTAAATGGTCAGTTGTCTAGCAATCAATAGCAAAGAGTCAGTGGTTTAGAAATAAATTGAAATTAGTCAGTAGTCTAGAAATCAAAGGTAAAGAATCAGTGGTCTGAAAATCAATTGGGAAAATTCAGTGGTTTAGAAATCAAAAGTAAACGTCAGTTGTCGAGAATTTAATAGTAAAGAGTCAGTGGTGTAAAAAACAAATGGGAAAGGGTCAGGGGTCTAGAAATCAATAGTAAAGTGACAGTGGTCTAGAAATCAATAGTGAGGAGTCAGCAGTCTAGAAATAATTGGAAAAAAATGTCAAGGGGTTAAAATTCAATAGAAACAAGTCAGTGGTCTAGAAATCAATAGTAAGGAGTCAATGGTCTAGAAAGCAATAGTATGGAATCATTGGTATAAAAATAAATAGTAAAGGGTCAGTGGTCTAGAAATCAATAGTAAACGGTGAGTGTTCTAGAAATCAATAGTAAACGGTGAGTGTTCTAGAAATCAATAGTAACGAATCAGTGGTCTATAAATCAATAACAAAGAGTCAGTGGTCTAAAAATCATAAGTAAAGAGTCATTGGTCTTGAAATCAATAGTAAAGAGGTAGTCGTCAAGAAATCAATAGTAAACTGTGAGTGGCCTGGAAATCAATAGTAACGGGCTAGTGGTCAAAACATCAAGAGTCAGGAATCAGTTTCTAGAAATCAATAGTAACGAGTAAGTGGTCTAGAAGTAAATATTAAAGAGTCAGTTGCCCAGAAATCAATAGTAAAGAGTCAAGGGCTTAAAATTTAATAGAAACAAATCAGTGGTCTAGAAATCAATAATGAAGAATCAGTGGTGAAGAAATCAATAGTGAAGAATCAGTGGTGAAGAAATCAAATGTAAACGGTGAGTGTTCTAAAAAACAGTTAAGAAGCAGTTGGCTAGAAATCAATAGTAATGCATCAGTGGTTTAGAAATCAAGAGGAATGAATAAGTGGCTTAGAAATCAATAGTAAAGAGGCAGTTGTCTGAAAATCAATAGTAAAAAGTCAGTGGTCCAGAAATCTATAGTAATAAGTGAGTGTCAACAAATCAATACAAAAAGGTCAGTGGTCTTGAAATCAACAGTGAAGAGTAAATTGTCTACAAATCAATAGTATAGAGACAGTGGTATAGAAATCAATAGCAAACGGTCGTCAGTATTCTAGAAATTAATAGTAACGAGTCAGTGGCCTAAAAATCAAAAGTAAAGAGTCAGTGGTGTAGGAATCAATTGTAAAGAGTCAGTGGTCTAGAAATCAATGGTAAAAGTGTGTTGTCTGGAAATGAATAGTAAAGGATCAGTGGTCTAGAAATCAAAAGTAAAAAGTCAGTGGTCTAGAAATTAATAATAAAGGTTCAATGGTCTAGTATTCAAGAGTAATGAGTCAGTAGTCTAGAAATCAATAGTAAAGAGTCAGTTGTCTAGAAATCAATAGTAAAGAGTCAGTGTTCTAAAAATCAATAGTGAAGGGTCACTGGTCTAGGAATCAATGGTAAAGGTTCAGTGGTCTAGAAATCAATAGTAACGAGGCAGTTGTCTAGAAATCAATAGTAAAGAGTCAGTGGTCTAGAAATCAATAGTAAAGGTCAGTGGTCTAGAAATCAATAGTAAAGAGTCAGTGGTCTAGAAATCAATAGTAACGAATCAGTGGTCAAGAAATCAAAAGTAAAGTGTCAGTAGTCAAGTAATCAACGGTAATGAGTCAGTGGTCTAGAAATCAATAGTAAATGGTTATTGGTCTAGGAATCAATAGTAAAGAGTCAGTGGTCTGGAAATCAATAGTAAAAGTCAGTGATTTAGAAATCAAAGTATCGAGTCAGTGGTTTAGAAATAAATAGTAAATATTTAAAGGTCTAGAAATCAATAGTAATGACTTAGTAGTCTATAAATCAATAGTAAAGGGTCAGGGGTATAGAAATCAATAATAAAAAAAGTCAGTGAACTAGAAATCAATAGTGAAGAGTCAGTGGTCTAGAAATCAATAGTGAAGGGTCAGTGGTCTAGAAATCAATAGTAAAGAGTAAGTTGTCTTCAAATCAATAGTAAAGAGTCAGTGGTCTGAAAATCAATAGTAACGAGCAGTGGTCTACAAATCAATAGTAAATGGTCAGTGGTCTAGAAATCAATAGTAATGAGTCAGTAATCTAGAAATCAATAGTAAAGGATCAGTGGTCTAGAAATCAATAGTAAAGAGTCAGTAGTCTAAAAATCAATAGTAAAGAGTCAGTGGTATAGAAATCAATTTAAAATAGTCAGTAGTCTAGAAATCAATAGTAAAGGGTCAGTGGTCAGAAATCAATAGTAAAGAAGTCAGTGGTCTTAAAATCAATAGTAACAATTCAGTGGTCTAGAAATCATAGTATCGAGTCAGTGGTTTAGAAATCAATATTAAATATTCAGTGGTCTAGAAATCAATAGTATCGAGTCAGTGGTTTACAAATCAATATTAAATATTCAGTAATATAGAAATCAATAGTAAAAGGTCAGTGGTTTAGAAATCAATAGCAATGAGTCAGTGGTCTAGAAATCAATAGTAAAGGGTCAGTGGTCCAGAAAAAAACAGTAGCGAGTCAGTTGTCTAAAAATTAATAGTAAATGGTCAGTTGTCTAGCAATCAATAGTAAAGATTCAGATGTTTAGAAATAAATTGAAATTAGTCAGTAGTCTAGAAATCAATGGTAAAGAATCAGTGGTCTGAAAATCAATTGTGAAAATTCAGTGGTTTAGAAATCAAAAGTAAACGTCAGTTGTCGAGAATTTAATAGTAAAGAGTCAGTGGTGTAAAAACAAATGGGAAAGGGTCAGTGGTCTAGAAATCAATAGTAAAGTTACAGTGGTATAGGTATCAATATTAAGAGTAAGTGCTGAAGAAATCAATTGTAAATAGACAATGGTATAGAAATCAATAGTGAAAAGCCAATGGTCCAGAAATCAACAGTAAAGAGTCAGTGGTCTAGAAATAAATAATAACGAGTCAGTGGTTTAGAAATCAATAGTAAAGAGTCAGTGGTCCTGAAATCAATAGTAAAGAGTCAATGGTCAAGAAATCAATAGTAAAGAGTCAATGGTCTATAAATGAATAGTAAAGATCAGTGGTCTAGAAATCAATAGTAAAGAGTCAATTGTCTAGGAATCAATAGTAACGAGTCAGTGGTTTAGAAATCCTTTTTAATTATTCAGTGGTCTAGAAATCAATAGAAATGAGTCAGTGGTTTAGAATTCAATTGTAACGAGTGAGTGGTGCAGAAATCAATAGTAAAGGAACAGTGGTCTAGAAACAATAGAAACGAGTCAGTGGTTTACATATCAATAGAAAGAATCAGTGTTTTAGAAATCAATAGTAAAGGGTCAGTGGTACAGAAATCAATAGTAAATGGTTAGGGGGTTTAAAAATCAATAGTTTGAAGTCAGTGGTATGAAAATCAATTGTAGAAAGACAGTGGTCTAGAAATCAAGAAAAACGAGTCAGTGGCCCAGAAATGAATAGTAACGAATCAGTGGTCTAGAAATCAGTAGTAAAGAGTCAGTGGCGTAGAAATCAATTGTAAAGAGTCAGTGGTCGAGAAATCGATAGTAAAGAGTCAGTTGTCTAGAAATCAATAGTAACAAGTAAGCGGTCTAGAAATCAATAGTAAAGAGTCAAGGGCTGAAAATTGAATAGAAAAAAGTCAGTAACCTAGAAATCAATAGTATGGAATATAAAGTCTTGAAATCAATAGTAATGGGTCAGTGGTTTAAAAATCAATAGTAAAGAACCAGTGGTTCAAAAATCAACAGTAAAGAGTTAGTGGTCTAAAAATCATTAGAAAATGTCAGTGTTTTAGAAATCAAAAGTAAAGAGTCAGTGGTCTAGAAATCAATAGTTAAGAGTCAGTGATCTAGAAATCAATCGTAAAAAGCTAGTGGTCTAGAAATCAATAATAAGGAGACAGTGGTATAGAAATAATCAATAGTAAAGAGTCAGTGGTCTAGAAATCAAAAGGAAAAGTGTGAGTGGTAAAAAAATCAACAGTAGTAAGTGTATATTTTTGAAATCAATAGTAAATGATCATTGGTCTAGGATTTAATAGTAAATATTCTGTGATTTAAAAATCAATAATCACGAGTTAGTGGTCTGGAAATCAATAGCAAAAGTCTGTGGTCTGGAAATCAATAGTAAACAGTCAGTGGTCAAAAAATCAATAGTAAAGGATCAGTGGTCTAGAAATCAATAGTAAAAAGTCAGTTGTCTAAAAATCAATAAGAAAAGTCTGTGGTCTAGAAAAAAACAGTAACGAGTTCGTGGTTTAAAAATTAATAGTAAAGGGTCAGTAACCCAGAAATCAATAACAAGAGTCAGTGGCATATAAATCAATAGTAAAGAGTCAGTGGTCTAGAATTCAACAGTAAAGAGTAAGTTCTATAGAAAACAATAGTAAAGAGTCGGTGGTCTACAAATGAATAGGAAAGGGTCTGTGGTCCAGAAAAAACAGTAGCGAGACAGTTGTCTAAAAATTAATAGTAAATGGTCAGTTGTCTAGCAATCAATAGCAAAGAGTCAGTGGTTTAGAAATAAATTGAAATTAGTCAGTAGTCTAGAAATCAAAGGTAAAGAATCAGTGGTCTGAAAATCAATTGGGAAAATTCAGTGGTTTAGAAATCAAAAGTAAACGTCAGTTGTCGAGAATTTAATAGTAAAGAGTCAGTGGTGTAAAAAACAAATGGGAAAGGGTCAGGGGTCTAGAAATCAATAGTAAAGTGACAGTGGTCTAGAAATCAATAGTGAGGAGTCAGCAGTCTAGAAATAATTGGAAAAAAATGTCAAGGGGTTAAAATTCAATAGAAACAAGTCAGTGGTCTAGAAATCAATAGTAAGGAGTCAATGGTCTAGAAAGCAATAGTATGGAATCATTGGTATAAAAATCAATAGTAAAGGGTCAGTGGTCTAGAAATCAATAGTAAACGGTGAGTGTTCTAGAAATCAATAGTAAACGGTGAGTGTTCTAGAAATCAATAGTAACGAATCAGTGGTCTAGAAATCAATAACAAAGAGTCAGTGGTCTAAAAATCATAAGTAAAGAGTCATTGGTCTTGAAATCAATAGTAAAGAGGTAGTCGTCAAGAAATCAATAGTAAACTGTGAGTGGCCTGGAAATCAATAGTAACGGGCTAGTGGTCAAAACATCAAGAGTCAGGAATCAGTTTCTAGAAATCAATAGTAACGAGTAAGTGGTCTAGAAGTAAATATTAAAGAGTCAGTTGCCCAGAAATCAAAAGTAAAGAGTCAGTGGTGTGGGAATCAATAGTAAATAGTCAGTGGTCTAGAAATCAATAGTAAAGAGTCAAGGGCTTAAAATTTAATAGAAACAAATCAGTGGTCTAGAAATCAATAATGAAGAATCAGTGGTGAAGAAATCAATAGTGAAGAATCAGTGGTGAAGAAATCAAATGTAAACGGTGAGTGTTCTAAAAAACAGTTAAGAAGCAGTTGGCTAGAAATCAATAGTAATGCATCAGTGGTTTAGAAATCAAGAGGAATGAATAAGTGGCTTAGAAATCAATAGTAAAGAGGCAGTTGTCTGAAAATCAATAGTAAAAAGTCAGTGGTCCAGAAATCTATAGTAATAAGTGAGTGTCAACAAATCAATAGAAAAAGGTCAGTGGTCTTGAAATCAACAGTGAAGAGTAAATTGTCTACAAATCAATAGTATAGAGACAGTGGTATAGAAATCAATAGCAAACGGTCGTCAGTATTCTAGAAATTAATAGTAACGAGTCAGTGGCCTAAAAATCAAAAGTAAAGAGTCAGTGGTGTAGGAATCAATTGTAAAGAGTCAGTGGTCTAGAAATCAATGGTAAAAGTGTGCTGTCTGGAAATCAATGGTAAAGGGTCAGTGGTCTAGAAATCAATAGTAAAGAGTCAGTGTTCTAAAAATCAATAGTGAAGGGTCACTGGTCTAGGAATCAATGGTAAAGGTTCAGTGGTCTAGAAATCAATAGTAACGAGGCAGTGGTCTAGAAATCAATAGTAACGAGTTAGTGGTCTAGAAATCAGTAGTAAAGAGTCAGTGGCGTATAAATCAATTGTAAAAAGTCAGTGGTCGAGAAATCAATAGTAAAGAGTCAGTTGTCTAGAAATCAATAGTAAAGAGTCAAGGCCTGAAAATTGAATAGAAAAAAGTCAGTAACCTAGAAATCAATAGTATGGAATAAAAAGTCTTGAAATCAATAGTAATGGGTCAGTGGTTTAAAAATCAATAGTAAAGAACCAGTGGTTCAAAAATCAATAGTAAAGAACCAGTGGTTCAAAAATCAACAGTAAAGAGTTAGTGGTCTAAAAATCATTGAAAATGTCAGTGGTTTAGAAATCAAAAGTAAAGAGTCAGTGGTCTAGAAATCAATCGTAAAAAGCTAGTGGTCTAGAAATCAATAATAAGGAGACAGTGGTATAGAAATCAATAGTAAAGAGTCAGTGGTCTAGAAATCAAAAGTAAAGTGTGAGTGGTCAAAAAATCAACAGTAGTAAGTGTATATTTTTGAAATCAATAGTAAATGATCATTGGTCTAGGATTTAATAGTAAATATTCTGTGATTTAAAAATCAATAATCACGAGTTAGTGGTCTGGAAATCAATAGCAAAAGTCTGTGGTCTGGAAATCAATAGTAAACAGTCAGTGGTCAAAAAATCAATAGTAAAGGTTCAGTGGTCTAGAAATCAATAGTAAAAAGTCAGTTGTCTAAAAATCAATAAGAAAAAGCCTGTGGTCTAGAAAAAAACAGTAACGAGTTCGTGGTTTAAAATTAATAGTAAAGGGTCAGTAACCCAGAAATCAATAACAAGAGTCAGTGGCATATAAATCAATAGTAAAGAGTCAGTGGTCTAGAATTCAACAGTAAAGAGTAAGTTCTATAGAAAACAATAGTAAAGAGTCGGTGGTCTACAAATGAATAGGAAAGGGTCTGTGGTCCAGAAAAAACAGTAGCGAGACAGTTGTCTAAAAATTAATAGTAAATGGTCAGTTGTCTAGCAATCAATAGCAAAGAGTCAGTGGTTTAGAAATAAATTGAAATTAGTCAGTAGTCTAGAAATCAAAGGTAAAGAATCAGTGGTCTGAAAATCAATTGGGAAAATTCAGTGGTTTAGAAATCAAAAGTAAACGTCAGTTGTCGAGAATTTAATAGTAAAGAGTCAGTGGTGTAAAAAACAAATGGGAAAGGGTCAGGGGTCTAGAAATCAATAGTAAAGTGACAGTGGTCTAGAAATCAATAGTGAGGAGTCAGCAGTCTAGAAATAATTGGAAAAAAATGTCAAGGGGTTAAAATTCAATAGAAACAAGTCAGTGGTCTAGAAATCAATAGTAAGGAGTCAATGGTCTAGAAAGCAATAGTATGGAATCATTGGTATAAAAATCAATAGTAAAGGGTCAGTGGTCTAGAAATCAATAGTAAACGGTGAGTGTTCTAGAAATCAATAGTAAACGGTGAGTGTTCTAGAAATCAATAGTAACGAATCAGTGGTCTAGAAATCAATAACAAAGAGTCAGTGGTCTAAAAATCATAAGTAAAGAGTCATTGGTCTTGAAATCAATAGTAAAGAGGTAGTCGTCAAGAAATCAATAGTAAACTGTGAGTGGCCTGGAAATCAATAGTAACGGGCTAGTGGTCAAAACATCAAGAGTCGGGAATCAGTTTCTAGAAATCAATAGTAACGAGTAAGTGGTCTAGAAGTAAATATTAAAGAGTCAGTTGCCCAGAAATCAAAAGTAAAGAGTCAGTGGTGTGGGAATCAATAGTAAATAGTCAGTGGTCTAGAAATCAATAGTAAAGAGTCAAGGGCTTAAAATTTAATAGAAACAAATCAGTGGTCTAGAAATCAATAATGAAGAATCAGTGGTGAAGAAATCAATAGTGAAGAATCAGTGGTGAAGAAATCAAATGTAAACGGTGAGTGTTCTAAAAAACAGTTAAGAAGCAGTTGGCTAGAAATCAATAGTAATGCATCAGTGGTTTAGAAATCAAGAGGAATGAATAAGTGGCTTAGAAATCAATAGTAAAGAGGCAGTTGTCTGAAAATCAATAGTAAAAAGTCAGTGGTCCAGAAATCTATAGTAATAAGTGAGTGTCAACAAATCAATAGAAAAAGGTCAGTGGTCTTGAAATCAACAGTGAAGAGTAAATTGTCTACAAATCAATAGTATAGAGACAGTGGTATAGAAATCAATAGTAAACGGTCGTCAGTATTCTAGAAATTAATAGTAACGAGTCAGTGGCCTAAAAATCAAAAGTAAAGAGTCAGTGGTGTAGGAATCAATTGTAAAGAGTCAGTGGTCTAGAAATCAATTGTAAAAAGACAGTTGTCTAGAAATCAATGGTAAAAGTGTGTTGTCTGGAAATCAATGGTAAAGAGTCAGTGGTCTAGAAATCAATAGTAAAGAGTCAGTGTTCTAAAAATCAATAGTGAAGGGTCACTGGTCTAGGAATCAATGGTAAAGGTTCAGTGGTCTAGAATTCAATAGTAACGAGGCAGTGGTCTAGAAATCAATAGTAACAAGTTAGTGGTCTAGAAATCAGTGTAAAGAGTCAGTGGCGTATAAATCAATTGTAAAAAGTCAGTGGTCTAGAAATCAATAGTAAAGAGTCAGTTGTCTAGAAATCAATAGTAAAGAGTCAAGGCCTGAAAATTGAATAGAAAAAAGTCAGTAACCTAGAAATCAATAGTATGGAATAAAAAGTCTTGAAATCAATAGTAATGGGTCAGTGGTTTAAAAATCAATAGTAAAGAACCAGTGGTTCAAAAATCAATAGTAAAGAACCAGTGGTTCAAAAATCAACAGTAAAGAGTTAGTGGTCTAAAATTCATTAGAAAATGTCAGTGTTTTAGAAATCAAAAGTAAAGAGTCAGTGGTCTAGAAATCAATAGTAAAGAGTCAGTGGTCTAGAAATCAATAGTAAAGAGTCGGTGGTCTAGAAATGAATAGGAAAAGGTCTGTGGTCCAGAAAAAACAGTAGCGAGTCAGTTGTCTACAAATGAATAGGAAAAGGTCTGTGGTCCAGAAAAAACAGTAGCGAGTCAGTTGTCTAAAAATTAATAGTAAATGGTCAGTTGTCTAGCAATCAATAGCAAAGATTCAGATGTTTAGAAATAAATTGAAATTAGTCAGTAGTCTAGAAATCAATGGTAAAGAATCAGTGGTCTGAAAATCAATTGTGAAAATTCAGTGGTTTAGAAATCAAAAGTAAACGTCAGTTGTCGAGAATTTAATAGTAAAGAGTCAGTAGTGTAAAAAACGAATGGGAAAGGGTCAGGGGTCTAGAAATCAATAGTAAAGTGACAGTGGTATAGGTATCAATAGTAAGAGTCAGTGCTGCAGAAATCAATTGTAAATAGACAATGGTATAGAAATCAATAGTGAAAAGCCAATGGTCCAGAAATCAACAGTAAAGAGTCAGTGGTCTAGAAATAAATAATAACGAGTCAGTGGCTTAGATATCAATAGTAAAGAGCCAGTGGTCCTGAAATCAATAGTAAAGAGTCAATGGTCAAGAAATCAATAGTAAAGAGTCAATGGTCTATAAATGAATAGTAAAGATCAGAGGTCTAGAAATCAATAGTAAAGAGTCAGTGATGTAGAAATCAATAGAAAAGGGTCAGTGGACCAGAAATCTATAGTAAAGAGTGAGTGGTCTAAAAATCAATAGTAACAATTCAGTGGTCTAGAAATCATAGCATTGAATCAGTGGTTTAGAAATCAATAGTGAATATCCAGTGGTCTAGAAATCAATAGTAAAGGATCAGTGGTTTAAAATCAATAGTAATCACTCATTAGCCTAAAAATCGGTAGCAAAGGGTTATTGGTATAGAATTCAATAGTAGTGAGTCAGTAGTCTAAAAATCAATGATAAGAGTCAGTGGTCTAGAAATCAATAGTAACCAGTCAGTTGTCTAGAAATGAATAGTAATGAGTTAGTGGTCTAAAAATCAATAGTAAAGGGTCAGTGGTTTAAATATCAATAGTAAACAGTCAGTGGTCTAGAAATCAATAGTAAAGAGTCAATGGTCTCGAAATCAATATCAACGATTAAGTGGTCTAGACATCAATAGTAAAACGTCAGTGGTCTATGAATGAATAGTAAAGATCAGTGGTCTAGAAATCAATAGTAAAGAGTCAGTGGTCTAAAAATCAATAGTAACAATTCAGTGGTCTAGAAATCATAGCATTGAATCAGTGGTTTAGAAATCAATAGTGAATATCCAGTGGTCTAGAAATCAATAGTAAAGGATCAGTGGTTTAAAAATAAATAGTAATCACTCATTAGCCTAAAAATCGGTAGCAAAGGGTTATTGGTATAGAAATCAATAGTAAAGAGTCAGTGGTCTAGAAATTAAAAGTAAAGTGTCAGTGGTTTAGAAATCAATAGTAATGAGTCAGTAGTTTAGAAATCAATGGTAAAGAGTCAGTGGTCTAGGAATCAGTAATAAAGAGTCAGTGTTCTAGAAATCAATAGTAAGAATTCAGTGGTGTAGATATCAATAGTAAAGAGTCAGTTCTCTAAAAATCAATAGTAAAGAGTCGGTGGTCTTAAAATCAATACGAAAGAGTCTGTGGTCTATAAATCAACAGTAACGAGTCAGTGGTCTAAAAATTAATAGTAAATGTAAGTGGTCTAGTAATCAATAGTGAAACGTCAGTGGTTTAGAAATCAATTCAAAATAGTCAGTAGTCTAGAAGTCAACGGTAAAGAGTCAGTGGTCTGAAAATCAATTGTGAAAAGTCAGTGGTATAGAAATCAATAGTAAAAGTCAGTGGTCTAGAATTTAATAGTAAAGAATCAGTGGTCTAGAAATCAATAGTAACGAGTCGGTTGTTTAAAAATAAATTGTAAGAATTCAGTAGTCTAGAAGTCAAAGTATCGAGTCAGTGGTTTAGAAATCAATAGTAAATATTCAGTAGTCTAGAAATCAATAGTAGTGACTCAGCAGTCTAAAAATCGGTAGTAAAGGGTCACTGGTATAGAAATCAATAGTAAAAAGTCAGTGACCTAGAAATTAATAGTAAAAGGTCAGTGGCCTAGAAATGAATAGTAAAAAGTCAGTGGTTTATGAATCAATAGTAAAGAGTCAGCGGTCTAGAAATCAATAAAAAAGGTTCAGTGGTAAAGAAATCAGTAATAAAACGTCAATTATCTGGAAAACAATAGTGACAAGTCAGTTGTCTTTAAATCAGTAGTGACGAGTCAGTTGTCTAGAAATCAATAGTAAAGAGTCTGTAATTTAGAAATCAATTGTAAACAGTCAGTGGTGTAAAAATCAATAGTAAAGAGTCAATGGTCTAGAAATCAACAGTAACGAGTCAGTGGTCTAGAAAACAATAGTAAAGAGTCATTGGTCTGAAAATGACTAGTACAATTCAGTGGTCTAATGGTCATAGTATCGAGTCAGTGTTATAGAAATCAATAGTAAATATTCAGTGGTCTAGAAATCAATAGTAAATGGTCAGTGGTTTATAAATCAATAGCAATGACTCTGTAGTCAAAAAATCGTTTGTAAAAAGTCAGTGGTATAAAAATCAATAGTAATGGGTCAGTGGTATAGTAATCAATAGTGACAAGTCAGTTGTCTAGAAATCAATAGTAACGAGTCAGTTGTCTAGAAATCAATAATAAAGAGTCAGTAGTCTAGAAATCAACAGTAAAGAATCAGTGGTCTAGAAATCAAAGAAAAGAGTCAGCAGTCTGGAAATAAATAGTAACGAGTCAGTGGTCTAGATATCAAAACTAAAGTTTCAGTAGTCAAGTAATCAACAGTAATGAGTCAGTAGTCCAGAAAACAATTATAAATAATCCGTGGACTAAAAATCAACGGTAAAGAGTCAGTGATCTAGAAAGCAATAGTAACGAGTTAGTGGTCTAGAAATCAATAAAAAACAGTCAGTAATCTAGAAATCAATAGTAACGAATTAGTGGTATAAATATCAATAGTAAAATGTCACAGCTGTAGAAATCAATTGTAAAGAGACAGTGGTCTAGAATTCAACAGTAAAGAGTCAGTGGTTTAGATATCAATAGTAATGAGTCAGTAGTCTAGAAATGAATAGTAAAGGATCAGTGGTCTAGAAATCAAAAGTAAAAAGTCAGTGGTCTAGAAATTAATAATAAAGGTTCAATGGTCTAGTATTCAAGAGTAATGAGTCAGTAGTCTAGAAATCTGTGGTAAAGAGTCAGTTGTCTAGAAATCAATACTAAAGAGTCAGTGTTCTAAAAATCAATAGTGAAGGGTCACTGGTCTAGGAATCAATGGTAAAGGTTCAGTGGTCTAGAAATCAATAGTAACGAGGCAGTTGTCTAGAAATCAATAGTAAAGAGTCCGTGGTCTAGAAATCAATCGTGAAAGGTCAGTGGTCTAGAAATTAATAGTAAAGAGTCAGTGGTCTAGAAACCAATAGCAACGAATCAGTGGTCAAGAAATCAAAAGTAAAGTGTCAGTAGTCAAGTAATCAACGGTAATGAGTCAGTAGTCTAGAAATCAATAGTAAATGGTTATTGGTCTAGGAATCAATAGTAAAGAGTCAGTGGTCTGGAAATCAATTGTAAAAAGTCAGTGATGTAGATATCAAAGTATCGAGTCAGTGGTTTAGAAATAAATAGTAAATATTTAAAGGTCTAGAAATCAATAGTAATGACTTAGTAGTCTATAAATCGGTAGTAAAGGGTCAGGGGTATAGAAATCAATAATAAAAAGTCAGTGAACTAGAAATCAATAGTGAAGAGTCAGTGGTCTAGAAATTAGTAGTGAAGGGTCAGTGGTCTAGAAATCAATATTAAAGAGTAAGTTGTCTTCATATCTATAGTAAAGAGTCAGTGGTCTGAAAATCAATTGTAACGAGCGAGTGGTCTACAAATCAATAGTAAATGGTCAGTAGTCTAGAAATCAATAGTAATGAGTCAGTAATCTAGAAATGAATAGTAAAGGATCAGTGGTCTAGAAATCAATAGTAAAGAGTCAGTAGTCTAAAAATCGGTAGTAAAGAGTCAGTGGTATAGAAATCAATTTAAAATAGTCAGTAGTCTAGAAATAAATGGTAAAGGGTCAGTGGTCAGGAAATCAATAGTAAAGAAGCAGTGGTCTTAAAATCAATAGTAACAATTCAGTGGTCTAGAAATCATAGTATCGAGTCAGTGGTTTAGAAATCAATATTAAATATTCAGTGGTCTAGAAATCATAGTATCGAGTCAGTGGTTTACAAATCGATATTAAATATTCAGTAATCTAGAAATCAATAGTAAAAGGTCAGTGGTTTATAAATCAATAGCAATGACTCAGTAGTCTAGAAATGAATAGTAAAGGGTCAGTGGTCCAGAAAAAACAGTAGCGAGTCAGTTGTCTAAAAATTAATAGTAAATGGTCAGTTGTCTAGCAATCAATAGCAAAGATTCAGATGTTTAGAAATAAATTGAAATTAGTCAGTAGTCTAGAAATCAATGGTAAAGAATCAGTGGTCTGAAAATCAATTGTGAAAATTCAGTGGTTTAGAAATCAAAAGTAAACGTCAGTTGTCGAGAATTTAATAGTAAAGAGTCAGTGGTGTAAAAAAAACAAATGGGAAAGGGTCAGGGGTCTAGAAATCAATAGTAAAGTTACAGTGGTATAGGTATCAATAGTAAGAGTCAGTGCTGCAGAAATCAATTGTAAATAGACAATGGTATAGAAATCAATAGTGAAAAGCCAATGGTCCAGAAATCAACAGTAAAGAGTCAGTGGTCTAGAAATAAATAATAACGAGTCAGTGGTCTAGAAATCAATAGTAAATAGTCAGTGTTGTAGAAAACAATTGTAAATAGTCAGTGGTCTAGAAATCAATAGTAAAGTGTCAATGGTCTAGAAATCAACAGTAAAGAGTCAGTGGTCTAGAAATCAATAGTAAAGAGTCAATGGTCTAAAAACCAATAGCAATGAATCAGTGGTCTACAAATCAACAGTTAAAAGTCAGTGGTCTAGAAATGAATAGTAAAGAGTCAGTGGTCTAGAAATCAATAGTAATGAGTCAGTAGTTTAGAAATGAATAGTAAAGGGTCAGTGGTCTAGAAATCAATAGTAAAGAGTCAGTGGTCTAAAAAATCAATAGTAACAATTCCGTGGTCTTGAAATCATAGCATCGAGTCAGTGGTTCAGAAATCAATAGTAAATATGCAGTGGTCTAGAAATCAATAGTAAATATGCAGTGGTCTAGAAATCAATAGTAAAGGATCAGTGGTTTAGAAATCAATAGTAATGACTCAGTAGTCTAAAAATCTGTAGTAAAGGGTCAATGGTATAGAAATTAATAGTAAAGAGTCATCGGTCTAGAAATCGATAGTAACGAGTCAGTGGTCTAGAAATCAAAAGTAAAGTGTCAGTAGTCATGTAATCAACAGTAATGAGCCAGTAATCTAGAAATCAATAGTAAATTGTCATTTTTTTAGGAATCAATATTAAAGAGTCAGTGGTATAAAAATCAAACGAAACAAGTCAGTGTTCTAGGAATCAATAGCAACGAGTCATTGGTCTAAAAATCAATAGTTAAGAGTCAGTGATCAAGAAATCAATTGTAACGTGTTAGTGGTCTAGAAATCAATAGTAAAGAATCAGTGGTCTAGAAATCAATAGTGACGAGTCAGTGGTTTAGATATCATTAGTAAAGAGTCAGTGGTATAGAAATCAATAGTAAAGAGTCAGTGGCCTAGAAATTAATGGTAAAGAGTCAGAGGTCTAAAAATCAACAGTAAAGAATCAGTGATCTAGGAATCAATAGTAACGAGTTAGTGGGTCTAGAAATCAATAGTAAAGAGTCAGTAATCTAGAAATCAATAGTAACGAGTTAGTGGTCTCGAAATCAATAGTAAAGAGTCAGTGATCTAGAAATCAAAAGTAAAGTGTGAATGTTCAAGAAATCATCAGTAGTGAGTCTGTAGTTTTGAAATCAATCGTAGATCATCATTGGTTTGGGAATCAATAGTAAAGAGTCATTGGTGTAAAATTCAATAGTAACGAGTTAGTGGTCTAGAAATCAATAGTGAGAAGTCAGTGGTCTAGAAATCAATAGTAAAGAGTCAGTGGTCTAGAAATCAATAGTAAAGGGTGAATGGTCTTGAAATCAATAGTAACGGGCCTGTTGTCTAGAAATCAGTAGTAAAGAGTTTTGTTGAAAAAAAAAGCAAACTAACTTCGGGCTTTTATTTTATATCCATTTACATACAGTTTGATCAGCTCTAAATTAAGTTATTTTTTTTCTATATACCAGAGTAGTTTACTTGTATTGAGTAACTTTATGTTGCTACTATCAGTGGGGAAAAAGTGACCACTCAAACTAAATTAAAGAACTTATTTTCTTCACAGATTCTGTAGGAAATACCAGCAGTACGTAATACATGCGATTAATTAGTTTTTATGGTACCTTTGATTGCATTTTTTTTTGTTTTTGTGTTTCTTATATTGAAAGTCAACAAAGAAATGAAGCCTAAACAATTTGGTGCGTAAATATTTTAGAAACATGCATTTTTTAATCTGATTGTTTATGCACTCCACCGAAGGAAATAGAATCTCAACACCAGTTCTCCAGTATTTCAGTAAGTTTCCAGATTCGTTCTGCATTTGAATCACTTTATGGTCATTAACCTTGGCTTTGGAATTTCGAACCAGTTTCTGACTCCAGTAAAGAATCTTGCATAATGGTTAAAACAAATAAGGACCATTTGTTAAAATCAGTCACAGTGAAGACCATTGGTTAAAATTGTATGCGGAATGACATAAACATTTTCGATATTTAATGTGACTGAAATTCACTAATCCTCTTGAACATTCCGATATTATTACAAAAAATATCTATTTGTTTAATAGATGTCATTATACCATTGATTCATTAATAATTAATAATTTTTTTATGGTTTGCCACTGAGAAAAGAGATATGAAACATGGGTTGACATTTTTATGCTTTCATTCAGAACACCTTGTTGTCGTAACACATACTTCTGCATAATTTAAGGACAGCAAGGGATCTGTTGGTCCATCTAGGTAAACTAAGCCAGTTCTTACCGTTCGAATGTTTAAACTACCTTAAACTAACTACATCCACAGACAACCCGTTCAAACGGCCAACCATCTTGTTAGAAAACTAAAGCTGATTTAATTGATGCTGGCTTCTTCTCCGCCAAAACGTATATATGTTTGTGTACCATAGAATTACAATTTCCATTGTCATGTACCAAAGAAGATGATAGGTCACACTATTGTTTACATTTGCAATATTAAATACCTCAATCAGATCCCTTATAAGTCTTCATTTTTCAATAAAAATCAGTTTACGATGTTTTTACCTATCTTTATTTGGTAACCGCTTCATCCCAAATATCAACCTAGTACCCCTCTTATGAACCAATTCCAACAGTTCAATGTCCTTTCTAAGGTAAGGAACCTGAGACTGAACACAATACTTCAAATGTAGCCTAAACAGTGACCTATATAATGACATTATAACTCTTTATACTTGTATTAAATATTTCTGCGTAAACAACCTGAAATCTTATTGGTGTTACCACTACTAAAAGCACATTACGACTCGTAATCTGCGGGTCGCGAATTCGAATCCCTGTTGCACGAAACATGCTCACTTTTTCAGCCGTGGGGGCGTTAGAATGCTACGGCTAATCCCACTATTCGTTGGTAAAAGTACAAGCGTTTACGGTAGGTGGTGATGACTAGCTGCCTTTCTTTTAGTCTTACACTGCTAAATTAGGGACGGCTAGCACAGATAGCCCTCGTGTAGCTTTGCGCAAAATTCTAAAACAAAATAAAATATTCTATGAACAGATGTATATATAATCACTATTATCAAACCAAGTTGTAACAAACAATATTCTATTTAGACTAACCGGTTCTTCAAGTTTCCAGTTAAACATAGTCTGATAAAATGCATTCTAAAAATAGAACTAATTAAAGTACCTGAAACATTAAAATAATTAATTGTATATCAATAAATGAAATTAGAAAGTACAACAAAAATAGTTCAAGTATATGTTTGTATTATATAATACAAAGCCCCAAGTTTTTAGAAACGGTGGCTTAGGATGGGTTGATAACAAAGATCTCGGTGGTGGGATCGAATCTTGTCACCAGAAATGGTCGCTTTTTCAGAAATTTAGGTTTATAAAGTGATCAATCCTACTGTTCGTTAATAAAGAGTAGCACAAAAGTGGGCGGTGTGTGGTGTTAAGTTGCATTCCCTCTAGTCTATCACTTCTAAATTAGAGACCGACTGGTTCAGATTGTCTTCGAATAGTTTTACGGGAAAAGCAACAAACAGACAAAAATACTAAAAAATACATATCCAGCCCAAGTAGTCAGTATGAACACTGCCTCCAGTATTGTTTATATTACACTATTACAATATGTTTTATTTTAGAACTATTCCAACAACATGCTTCAAAGTTAATTTCAATTTTTTTTCGTGTTACATTCGCTTCCAGTACTTGTTGAAGGTATTGTCGTTGTGTTATGCCTAGTTTATAGGAAGAACATCACAGAAATAGATTACCTCAAGTGCACGACAAGAAGCTGGAGGACTAGACGTGGTAGAGAAAAGAAACTAATGTATCTACTTCCTCGTATAAGAAGTCAAGTTGGACACGATGTAAATGTTCAAAGGAAAAACAGATTGGTCAAACTAAACCAAAAAAAAGGCTTAGTACGCTTTCTCAACCAGAATTTGTGTGTTTCAGGATTAGATTAAACTGTGGTCTGTTATAAAGCATAGATCTACACGAAGGGCTATCTGTGCCTTGCTCTCTGCTGGTATCGATACCCGATTCATAAACATTATAAGCCTTTAGAGTTACTGCTGAGTCATCTGGTGGTCAGAATTAGAGCTTAGAAAAACCTGACAAGTTTGTTCATAAGAAATACACATTACTGGAGACTTTAATATAAAAGATATTTATTTTTATAACATTAGATTTTAGGGTCCAGTTCTTTAGTTCTTACATCTCCCATATATGTATGCTGGCTAAAATCTTTAGGCAAATGAACATAAAGAAGAAATATGCATTTTTTGTTGCTAGATTCTACCACTTATTTGAGTAGAGCTTCGAAATATTAAAATAAGAAAAAGGAAAAAAAAAAAAAAAAACTTTTTTAGCACTCAATAGAGAAAATGTGAATACTATGAAATTAGCCTAAATCTTTCGAAGCTCTACTAAAATAAGTGGTTGAGTCTAACAATGCAAAATGCATATTTTTTCTTTATGTTCATTGGCCTTAAGATTTTGGCCAGTAGTGTATGTGTTTATATCTGTCAGTTCTCTTTTTTTATGAACGTAAGAGGACAGAGTCTGACGGAGTATGATTACGAGAGTTCACTGTTCGTGTCCAATTGTCGTAAATTTCCACTCGGCATTTTGGTATCAAGGGTACGTTATAAAAGTGACAGTAAAATCTCACATACGATTATAATAACAAAGGAGTAGATGGTGGGTGCTGTTAAACAGGTGCCCCAATTTTTACTCTAGCATTTTAAAAGCATAAAATGATAAAAAGTTAGGCTGAAAACAATGGACCTGCTTTCCGTAAAGAAAGCTTTAATTTAATAGAAAATAAAATTATGTGATACTTCTAAATACCCAATGATAGAGAAAGAGTTGTAATGCTACTAGTGACAACCAACAACAACAACAAAAACATTTGTAGGACTCAAAATACCTTCTGAAACTTCTATCATAAAACATTTAAACCTAGAAAAGGAATTACAGTTTCATTGCAGGTTCACTTGAAACGACTATTTTGGTGTAATTTTGAGGCACGTGAAAAAAATGAGTGGTATTATGGTAATAGTTTTGTGGAATTTCATGAAAAGAAAGTGCAGTAATATGATGGTATCTCTAATATAGCGAATATTTGGTGGGTACCTTCTAACTAATATAGTGAACGTTTAGAAAGGGTCCTCTAACTAAAATAGCGAATGTTTGGTGCATTCCCTTTAACTAACACAGCAAATGTTGAGTGGATACCTTCTAACTAACATAGTGAATGTTTGGAAGGTGCCCTCTAACTAATATATTGAAAGTTTGGTGGGTTCCCTCTAACTAGTATAATGAAAGTTTAGTGGGTACCCTTTAACTAACACAGCGAATGTGTGGTGCATTCCCTCTAACTAACATATAAAATGTTTGGTGCATTTCCTCTAACTAGCACAGCAAATGTTTGGTGGGTACCCTCTAACTAACATATTAAATGTGTGGTGCATTTCCTCTAACTAGCACAGCAAATGTTTGGTGGGTACCCTCTAACTAACATATTAAATGTGTGGTGCATTTCCTCTAACTAGCACAGCAAATGTTTGGTGGGTACCCTCTAACTAACATATTAAATGTTTGGTGGGTTCCCTCAAATTAATATAGTGAATGTTTGGTGGATACCCTCTAACTTGTACAGTGAATAATTCGTGGATACCCTCTAACTAACATAGTGAATATTTGGTTGGTACCCTCTAACTAACATAGTGAGTGTTTGGTGGATACCCTCTAACTAACGTAGCGAACGTTTGGTGGGTACCCTCTAACTAACATAGGGAATGATTGGTGGTTACCATATAACTAGTATACTGAATGTTTGGTGAATACAATACAACAAGTACAGTGAATATTCGGTAGGCAACCTCTAATTAACATAGCGAATGTTTTGTGGATACTCTCTAACTAATACAGTAAATGATTAGGGGTACTCTCTAACTAACATAGCGAATGTTGGGTGGATACACTATAACTATTATAGTGAATGATTGGTGGGTACTCTCCAATTAACAGAGCGAATGTTTGCTGGTACCATTTTACTATTATAGTGAATGATTGGTGGGTACTCTCCAACTAACATAGCCAGTGTTTGGTAGGTACACTATAACTATTATAGTGAATGTTTGGTGGGTACCCTCTAACAAATATATTGAATGTTTGGTTAATACACTCTAACAAACATTGCAAAAAATTGGTGGGTACCCTCTAACTGACGAAGCGAATGTTTGGTGGGTATCCTCTAACTAACATTGTGAATGTTTGGTAGATACTATCTAACTAACGTAGCGAACGTTTGGTGCATACCCTCCAACTAATACAGTGAATGATTGGTGGTATCCCTTACCTAACAAAATGAATGTTTGGTGGGTACCCTCTAACTAGTATAGTGAATGTTTGGTGTGCACACTCAAAGTAATATAGTGAATTCTTGGTAAATACCTTCTATCTAACATAGTTAAAGTTTGGTGGATACCCTGTAATTAACGTAGCGAACATTTGGTGGTATCCTCGAACCAATTCAGTGAATGATTGGCGGTGACCCTTTAAGTAGCTTAGCGAATGATTGATGGGTACCCTCTAACTAATATAGTGAATGATTAAGGGATATTCTCTAACTAAGATTGTGATAGTGAATCTTTAGTGATACCCTCTAACTACCATAGTGAATATTTGTTGGCAACCCTCTAACTAACGAAGCAAATGTTTGGTGCTTGTTAGCTGAAGGTATCCACTAAACATTCGCTACTTTAGTTAGAGTGCCCCATATCTAATACAGTGAATGATTGGTGGTACCCTCTAACCAACATAGCGAATGTTTGGTGATATCCTATAACTAATATAGTGAATGTTTGGTAGATACCATCTAATTAACGTAGTAAAATTTTGTTAGATACCCTTTGAATTTTATTGTGAATGTTTGGTTGGTATCCTTGAACTAGTATAATGAATGTTCGTCAGGTACCCTCTAACTAATACAGTTAATGATGGTCGGGTATTCTCTAACTGACATATAGAATGTGCGGTGGGTACCCTCTAACTTATAGAGCAAAAGATTTATGGGTACTCTCTAACTGAGATGGTAAATGTTTGGTGATACTCTAAACTAATATAGTGAATGTTTGGTGGATGCCCTTTAACATGACGAATGTTTGGTGGGTACCCTCTAAACAACATAGAGAATGGTTGGTGGATACTCTCTAACTAGGATAGCGAATATTTGGTTATACTTTCTAACTAGTATAGTAAATGGCTATTGGGTACCGTTTATCTAACCTAGCAAATGTTTAGTAGGTACTTTCTAAGTAACATAGCGAATGTTTGTTTGATACCCTCTAACTATCATAGCGAATGTTTGGTGGGTTACTTTTAACTAATACAGTGAATAATTGGTGGAACCCCTAACTAACATCGTGAATGTTTGGTGGGTACTCTGTAACTAAAATAGCGAATATTTGGAGGGTACCCTATAACTAATATAGTGTATGTTTGGAGGATTTCCTTTTATATAACGTAAGGAATGTTCGTTGGGCATTCTCTAACTAAGGTAGTGAATGTTTGGAGGATACCCTCTATCTAATTAAGCTAATGTTTGATGGGCTCCCTCTAATTAGTATAGTCACTACTTGGTGAGTACCTTATAAATATTATTGTAAATGTTTGGTGCCTACACTCTTACTAACAAAGCAAATGTTTGGTGGGTACCCTCTGAGTAGTATAGTGAATAATACAGAGTACAGTGAATGTTTGGCTGGCACACTTTGAATAATATAATGAATGTTTGGTGGATATCCTATAACTAATACAGTGAGTGGTTGGTGGGTACGATCTAACTAATACAGCAAATGATTAATGGATACACTCTAACTAGTATACTGAATATTTTTTGGATACCTTCTAACAAGTACAGTGAATGTTTGGTAGGTACCCTCTAAATAACATAGCGAATGATTTATGGATACCCTCTAACTAATACAGTGAATAATTGGTGTGTACTCTTTAACTAACATAGTGAATATTTGGTGGGTACCCTCTAACTTTTATAGTGAATGATTGGTGAGTTCTATCTAACTAAGATTGCGGATGTTTGGTGATACCCTCTAAGTAATATAGTGAATGTTTGGTGGATACCCTCCAATTAATACAGTGAATGATTGTTGGGTACATTTTATCTAACACCAAACATTCACTTTCTTAGGTAGAGGGTACCCACCAATCTTTTCCTATGTTAGTTAGAGGGTATCCACCAAAACTTCAATATATTAGTTAGAGGGTATACTCTAACTAAGAAAGTGAATGTTTGGTGGCTACCCTCTAACTAGGATAAGGAATTTTTGGTTATACCCTCTAACTAGTAGGGTGAATGTTTGATGGCTACTCTCCCACCACAGAATCGAATGTATATACTAATATACTCAAGGATTAGTGGGTACTCTCTAATTAACATAGCGAATGTTTGTTGGGTACCCTATCACTATTATTGTGGATGATTGGCGGGTACTCTCTAACTAAGATTGTTGAATTTTGGTAATACTCTAACTAATATAGTAAATGTTTGGTGAATACCCTGTAACTAATACAGTGAATGATTGGTGATACCCTCTAACTAATATAGGGAATATTTGGTCGATACTTTCTATCTAATACACTTAATGATCGGTGGGAACATTCTAACTAACACAGCAAATGTTTAATAGGTATCCTCTTACTAACATAGTGAATGTTGGTGCATTCCCTCTAACTAGCACAGAAAATGTTTGTTGGTACCCTCTAACTAACATATTAAATGTTTGGTGGGTTCCCTCATATCAATGTAGTGAATGTTTGGTGGATAACCTCCAACTAGTACAGTGAATAATTCGTGGATACCCCCAAACTAACATAGCGAATGTTTGGTTGGTACCCTCTAACTAACATAGCGAATGTTGGGTGGGTACTCTATAACTATTATAGTGAATGATTGGTGGGTACTCTCCAACTAAGAGTGTGGAGGTGTGGTGACACCCTATAACTAATACAGTGAATGAATGGTGGGTACTCTCCAACTAAGAGTGTGGAGGTGTGGTGACACCCTATAACTAATACAGTGAATGAATGGTGGGTACTCTCCAACTAAGAGTGTGGAGGTGTGGTGACACCCTATAACTAATACAGTGAATGAATGGTGGGCACATTTTAACTAACATAGCGAATGTTTGGTGGATACCCTCTAATAAACATTACAAAAGATTGATGGGTACCCTCTAACTAACATAGTGAATGCTTGGTGGCTACCCTGTGATTAACGAAGCGAATGTTTTGTGGGTAACTTTTAACAAATACAGAGAATGATTGGTGGGTACTCTCTAACTAACATAACAAATGATTGGTGGGTCCCCTATAACTATTATAGTGAATGATTGATGGGTAGTCTCTAACTAAGATAACGAATGTTTAGTCGGTACACTCTAACTAATATAGGAAATGTTTGGTAGATATTATCTAACTAACGTTGTGAGCGTTTGGTGAATATCCTTTAACTAATACAGTGAATAATTGATGGGTAGTCTCTAACTAATATTGCAAATTGTTGGTGGGTACTTTCATACTAAGATTGCCGATGATTGGTGAAACCCTTTAAATCATATAGTGAATGTTTTGTGGATACCCTCTAATTAATACAGTGAATGATTGGTGGATACATTTTAACTAGCATATCGAATGTTTTGTGGGTACCTTCTGACTAACGTAGCGAACGTTTGGTGGGTACCTTCTAACTAACGTAGAGAATTTTTGGTGGGTACCTTTTAACATAGTGAACGTTGTTTGTTGAGCAAGGTATCATTACACTCTCTGGAATACGTCATAGATGAGTTTAGTAGTCTTTGTTTTAGTTACATATGAGGACGTGATTACATGGTGGTCTTCGTGTTAACTGCCTGGTTACATATTGGTCTTTCTGTCAGGTACGTATGTGAACATGGTTACATGGTGTTATCATTTAACCAAGCGAGCATATCATGTACCTAACAGGAAAAACACCTATCTTGTGTTCATATGGGGTTACCCTGTCACCAGGCTTACATGGTTGTATTCATGTAAAGCACATGAAATATGTGCCTGGTGACATAGTAACCCCATATGATCACAATATAGGTCCATAACACCAGACACACACATATAACACCTGGTGATATGGTGATAATTGTGTTATGACCAAATGTTAACAGTACTACAGCCTATTAATCAGGATCACCGAGACAAAACCTGGAATATTAGGGTTTCCGATGTAGTCCATGTTTCGTAAAGAACAACTTAAAGAAACTTGTTATAAAACGAGGATAATATTTCCACTTTCCTCGAAGTAATATATGAAAGCAATTTCGTTAGAGACAGTTATTTCTTTATTTCATCTTACAAAAATTGAATTTTCTAAAACGTTCATTGTTTATAATGTTTTCATTTCACGCTGTTTATTATTTCAGGCTTTCTTTTCGTAGCCCTCTTGTTCTTTCTTTTCGCCTCTATAGAATTAATCTTATTTTATTTTTGTTCAACCTCTTGGCAAAATTTTCATTTTCTTAAGAATGAACCTTTTCCACTATCTTTAAGATGAAAACAACGTTGTTCCCTAGTTTTATTTTCACCACCAGGATTCCAACAGCTACAGTCTGTTATTTTATATGTTTTTTGTTGTTGTTGTTTCGAATTAAGCACAAAGGTACACAAGGGGCTATCTGTGCTCTGCCCACCACGGGTATCGAAACCCGGTTTTTAGCGTTGTAAGTCCGCAGACATACCTCTGAGCCACTGGGGGTCTTCATATGCTACTACGAATTACGAGAAACTTTGTAAAAATTAAAATTCGTCTATTTGACAGCAAAATGTTTCTTTATAAGTTACTACTATCTTAATGATATGACTTCTACATTATTATTCATTGCCTTGGGATAATCACTCTATCTTAACGATAACTGTAATTTACTTGCGTTACATACAGTTATTCAGTTTCTTTTAAAATGAGACTGTATCATAAACAATCATATTTTAACGAAGTGATTTCTAAATTATTCATAACTATCACATAGTAATCCTGTTTTAATGTTTGCAATTTCTAAATACCCAGAAGGCTTGGATAGTTGCCCAATTTAATTATTGAATTTCTAAATCAACCACCCTGTTTCGATTTTGTTTTCTGTTATTTAATTTCTTTATTGATAAGTGTTCTCTCATAACTCTCTAATCTTACTGATAAACTTTGAAAAGTAAAAGTTTATTAATTATCTGATCCGTATAATTTTACAAAGGAATATCATGGACTTAAACCTTGGATCTTTCAACTGCAATCCAACATCTATATAATTTTGAAGTAGTAGGAAAGATAGTTTAATAACCTCGCCTATCGTCATCTCATGGGATCCTCTAATTGAGTAATGAGATTTGACCTCTACTCTTATAATGCACCTGCGGTCTTTAAGTACGAAATTGTATTTTAAATTTTGGTGGTGACGAGGCACAAACCAAGGATAATCAGATCCATATTCCAGAAAGTTAAACATTGAGCCACACTCGACTCTTGTTATGTTATTAGGGTTTGTTTTTACGACAAAACTAAATAAAGGGCTATCTGTATTGTGCCCACTTACAAAAATTGAATTTTCTAAAACTCTCGTTCTTTATTATGTTTTCATTTCAATCAGTATCGAAACCCAGAGTGTAATGTTACAAGACTTCAGACCTGAGCCATTGGGCGGGCATTTAACCATAATTTATTCCCATATTTTTCTGTTAAACATTTTAACTTACAATGTTACTGCTCCCACGAACTGGTATTTCTGGTAAGTCGCACATAATGGTAGAAGTTTCAAAGGATACAACCTTTACATTGACCTCAGTAAGGTTATCACGGAAAAGGCTCGTAACATCTCATTAAGTAGCATTGATATAATCAAAGTATAAGCCTAACACCTCAGTACATACCACCAATATTATCACAGGATAGGCCTAATACCTCATTACACACCACCAATATTATCACAGGATAGACCTAACACCTCATTACATACCACCAATATTATCACATGATATGCCTAATACCTCATTACACACCACCAATATTATCACAGGATAGACCTAACACCTCATTATATACAATCAATATTATCACAGGATAGGCCTAACACCTCAATACGTACCAATAATATTATCACATGATAGGCCTAATACCTCATTACACACCGCCAATATTATCACAGGATAGACCTAATACCCCATTACACACCACCAATATTATCACAGGATAGACCTAACACCTCATTAGATACCATCATACTGTCACAAGGCAAGACCATCACATTATAGTACAGTTCACTATTAATCATTTTCCAATACCGTTCTATACCTGTATTATTTATTTTCGATATGAACATGAATAACTAAAATCAGTCATTATTGATTTTGACACACATATATATAATCAATCTCGCATACATTAGATAGGTATAATCACTGTTTTTTGTTTAATATTTAAAGCTCCAAAACACAGGGATCAAATCCTAATTTATAACGTTATAAGCCATCAAACTTTCCGCTAAGCTAGTGGAGATATAGAATATGATAAAGATAAAACGGCAGAATACAATTATTACATTAAAAGGTCTAAGAACTTTAAAGTCGTGGTATACAAGTACTAACGAATAACTGATAAGTCATGATTGATTTATAAAGGTCGCTATTCTTTGTTAATTAATTAATATTTCACTTCTTGGCTAGATTATTAAAATATTGTATCTTCGTAGTCTTGCCCACGTCCAGCTAAGTTTACCAGAACAAGTCGAGCATGAGTGAGTACAATATCTTACTTAATGACACACAAACAAACGCCTCCAGATCGACGAGTTTTACTTCATCACAAATCAGAAAGAATTTCTTTTGAAACACCTTGTTTTCCAGGATGCTTTAAATTCACTTGAAGCTTGATATAACACGACTTTTGACCATGTGTGTGTGTGTGTGTTTTATAGCAAAAGCCACATTGGGCTATCTGCTGAGTCCACCGAGGGGAATCGAACCCCTGGTTTTAGCGTTGTAAATCCATAGACTTACTTAGGACTCTTAATGGTTTTAATTGAAAATCTTTCGTTGTTAAAGTTTTCCTCGAGATTTCCGGAAAACAAATATCTGAGTTACGTTCCTCACTACTACAGAACGCTTCCAAGTGTATTTACAACTATAGAAACCGGGTTTCGATACCGGTGGCGGAGCAAAGCACAGATAGCCCTGTTACACACTGTGCTTAACGACAAACAAACAAACCACGAAATCTTCGATACGGGTTTTACAAAATGTGAATTGTTCCAGTGAGTTTTAAGTTACCTAGAGAAGCTCCTATGTTTTAAGTTACCTGGAGAAGCTCCTATGTTTTAAGTTACCTGGAGAAGCTCCTATGTTTTAAGTTACTTGGAGAAGCTCCTATAATAAACGAATGGTCGACGTATAATTAAGAGGACAAGATGGGTTTTCTTTTGCGATAATTGCTTTTGAAGTATTTCTAGTTGAATTATATAATGCTGATTTATATTTACATATTTAGTTTTTAGGTTAATTACACATTACTAGTTTGTTTGTAGTTAAGCGCAAAGCAACACCATGGTCTATCTGTGCTATACCCGCCACGAGTATCGAAACCTCGTTTCTAGCGTTGTAAGTCGGCAGAAAATCCGTAATACTTAGCTTATTTGTTATGCTGCTTAGCTTTATACCATATCCAGTGTTTTGTTTTACCATATCTAGTGTTTCTTTATTTTTATTATAGTTTTCTTGCCATGTGAAACTAGATGTGTATTTATATCAAAGCTAGTAATGCTCTCTACTGTTTTTTCCAGTTTCGAACCAATCAGCTTCACTCTACCCGCCGCGCTATGGGACTGATTGTTCCTCTTAGAACACAT